>NW_009715013.1:0-479 GCF_000703405.1 Apaloderma vittatum
CTTCCAGTGCCCGCAATGCAGGGACAGGGATCGCTTTCTTCCCACAGTGCTCTTCCTGGGGATCCGAATCCCCCCTAGGTTGGTTTTCTTCTGCCCAGCAAGTGCTGTCCCTTGCTAGGGACTGTCCCTGCCATCCTGTGAACCCGGGCTTCATTTTCCTGGAGGAGTTGGAAACAGGGCAGAGGAGGAAGAGCAGGGATGCCTCCTTCTGCCGGATGCTACAGAAGCAAGGGCTCATCAAATTTTCCTTGCTCACACACAGGCTATGGGATAGCGGCCAGCAATATGCAGATCTCATAGTGAGGCATGGCCACTGCGATGCCCATGTGTGCCTGTGCCCAGAAGGCAGGGACCAGGAGGAGGAAGAGGGGTAAGTGTCCAAACCTGCACCTCTAGGCTCTGCACGGGGAGCTCTGTGTCACCAGGGGCTCGAAGCACAAGGACAAGGGACGAGAGCTCTGCTGGACAATCCCGCGCTG
>NW_009715014.1:0-666 GCF_000703405.1 Apaloderma vittatum
CCCCTCATCCTTCCACCTCTCCACATCTGGCCCCTCCAGCCCTACAGCCGGTGCCATCACTCCTCCAAGCCCAGCACCCCTACGCACCATCTCCACCCCTTCCTCCTGACCTTCTCCCATCAAGGAGGGGACACTCACGTCTCGATGGCTGTGCAGATGTCCTGGATGCTGCGCCCACCCTTACGGAGGGGGCTGGGCCGGTTGGACTCCATGAGGGTGACCTTGCTGGGAGCCTTTTGCGTGGCCTTCACCTTGAGGGCACTGATGTCCAAGCCGGGGCCCTGCGCTTTGGTCTTGAACTGCTCCTCAAAGTCACTCATGTCCAGCTCCTGTGGGGACACAGGGCTGAGGGCACGGCAGGGAGGTGACACAGGACGTGTGGGACAAGGGTGGGACCAGAGGATGGCGACGAGAGGGAGAGGAGTGAGAGAATGAAGATGGAGCAAGAGGATGAGGGCAAGTTAAACGGATGAGGATGGAGCAAGCGGACAAGGACAGGGACAAGACAAGGGGCCAGGGAGGGGGGAAGGAGGGGACGAGAGGGGATGAGGGGGTAAGGAGGGGATGGAGGATGAAGATGAGGAAGAGGTCATGGACAGGATGTGAAGATGAGGGCGGAACAAGGGGACAAGAACGGGGTGCCGGGAGGACCCCAGACCCCACGCT
>NW_009715015.1:0-2253 GCF_000703405.1 Apaloderma vittatum
AGACAAGGGGAATTAGGTACAAACTCACTAACGCTAAGAGGCACTACAGATGCTATGTTGGAAATTGCTCTTTAAGATGTACCTTTCAATGCCTAGGGTCAAGTAAATGGGTGAAGAAAGACAATCCATGTTAAAGTATTCTAATGGTGGAAAAAAATAGGGCACCACCTGAGTACATATCACTTGTTTAGTATTCTCCATCAATACTTCCCTGAGAGGAAACTATATCCAAGACAATTTATGTATTACTCAGAACAGTAATTTCCATACCAGCTCTTACAGAAAACATGTTTTAGGGAAGTAATATTAACTTGTGGTTTTAATGCATACAAAACAACCAGCCCTGTAAAAGGTACTATTATGCAGAAAGGAAATCACTATCAGCATTGATATATAAAGGTGCCTTTAAGAGTTTTTCCAAACTTAAATACAAATATTTTCTTTAAAAAAAAAACCCAGTAACACATCAGATCACAAAAGCCAATTCAGCCTGTATCATCCACTTGAGAAAACAGAATAGCAGACCTGCTTAGCTAAGTCACAAAAATCCACTGATATTTTGCCATGATATGGTTGTATCACCATGCTCATGACGGGCAGAACTATATTTTAGTATGCTTTCATTAAAACATTGTTCAACTTCTTTTTAACCCCATATCTCTTCTCTAGAACTGCCTACATCTACGCTGAGTAACATTTTTGTCAGTTTAACACTATCTTTTTGAGCCTCAGAAGTCAATAAATTATGATACTATTTCCTTATTAATAAAGCATCTAATTATGTTTATCGAGTTTACTTAATACAGCAGTGTTACAGCCACTGGATATTATTTCTTCATTTCACCTCATGAAAAGCAGCAGCTTTTTCCTCTAAAATGTTCATATTTCAGTGACATTAATTACAAAATATAGTTTTCATTCAGAAAATTCAGTGCTAAATACAGCATCTGTTAATAAACAGCATTAGCATTAATTACAAAATATAGTTTTCATTCAGAAAATTCAGTGCTAAATACAGTATCTGTTAATAAACAGCATTAGCTACAATGATGTGTACAGTGATAAAAGTAACTGAGGAAAATATTACCAAAACAACAGTACAAACTATCTATATTTACATAACTTTACTTAAGTACTCGGTTAGATTTATTGCAATTAATTTTCATGTCCTAGAGTTTGATCACTAAAATTTCTCAGTCCTGTGAATTCCATAAAGTAATTTTAAAATAGCAAGTGTTTTCTGTGTTCTAAACACTTGCTTCACTTCTGAGATTAATTTTTAAATGTCTATGCCATTAACTAATTCTTCATGAACATAGACTTCTACAGAAGGCTTAACCCACCACCATTTGGCGATGCTTTACCTCTTCCTCTTGAGAGAGCTATTAAAAGCAAAAAAAAAATTACAAATCCATTCTTGTTCGGTTTAGATAGCTCAAATGGCTAGAACATCTACTCTTTAGGTCCCTTTTAAAAACTAACGCTGAACTTATTTTTTCCTTTCTCCTAGGCATACCTCTTACTCAAACTGTCTGCTCAGTAGGGTAGCAAAGAATGAAACAAAGAGACTATTACTTTATCTTGAATTCTTGAGGGAGTCTCAAGCATTTGCTCTTACCCAGGTTGGTTTTTTTACCTGTTTGCAGTTAGCCAGCCCGTTTTTCCCTCCACCGAGCTCTTCCCAGCAAGCCAAAAGAAAAGCAGCTCCGCTGCGGAGCCACAAACAAGGGCTACAAAGCAAACTTTCCTTTTCCCACCCTCAGACAAGGAAGCGGGAACTACACGCTCTAATTGCATTTCAGCAACATACCACAAATGATATAGTTGGGTTGCCAAGATAAATCACATGCAGAAAACTACACTGAGTTGTAGTGAACCGATACTGCCAGCTCGTTTACTTTTACTGAGAAAGGGCTCCCACAAAGCGATTATTGCCGGATGCGCCAGAACAGACCTCAGTTTTCACCTGGAGCAAGAATGCTTCATACAACATGTAACTATTTCTGAACAGTTTGAAGCCTTAACTACCATCTTCCCTCACTGCCTGAACACTTTAAACCCCACATTTTGCTTTCTTCACAACCAACACTTCTCATGGCCAAGACAAAATGTTATTTGAAGGAGCAGTCTTTAATAATCACAACGAGCAAAGCAGCCATCAAAAATTAGGCCAGTATTATGATACTATACAGAAACATTCAGGTAAAATATGGAAAAAACGTTATCCTGACAACAAGCAAACCCCCGTCCCTC
>NW_009715016.1:0-436 GCF_000703405.1 Apaloderma vittatum
GGGGAGGCCAGACGCCCTGCCTGGCCGTGGGAGCCGCGCCAGCCGGCGGAACAAATGCCCCAACATTTGCTGTCAAGACCTTAAAAGTGGGCTCATAACCCCCCCGGGAGGACGCAGGCTGGCCAGGAGACCTCGCAGAGCGGGGTCGGAGCACGCCATGGCGTGGAGCAGCCCAACAGGAACGCTGCCACAGTCCCAGGTTGGGGCTCTTGACGCAGCCGTAGGCTGGGTACGTTGCAAGAAGAGTGTTTCGAGGTGGTGAATGACCGCCTTCATCCCAAAAGAGCCTTCCAGCTCCTGCCAGGGGAGCGCTCCAGGAGGGAGCGAGCATGTACAAACAGGCTGGTGGATGGCTCAGGGGAAGGTGGAGAGAGCAAAAAAATCGCGCCGGGTTTACCCAGGCGTTTGCATCCTCGGGAAGAGGCAGATGCAGTTC
>NW_009715016.1:504-2450 GCF_000703405.1 Apaloderma vittatum
CGTTACTTGATAGTGATTAATTAACTCAAAATGTGTATGTGAGTGCCAGTAGGGAAAAAACTGAAATCTTGGTTGAAAGGTCTGTGACGATTTAAGTGCTGGTCAAAGTGAGCAGTAATCTGGTGGCAAAGGATTTCTCGGTCTCTCTAAAACGGAGGTGGGATGGGCAGAGATGAGGGAGTGGGGGGTGTGTGCCAGGAGTGGGAGTCCTGCACTGTATCGTTAGGAAGGTGCCCTGGGAGGTGACACACTCATGAGCAGAACAAGCAGGGGGGCACAAAGCCCCTCTGCTCGCCATGCGGTGCTTACCCTGGGAAGGTGGTGGGCACGAGTCCCCCGCCGGCATTCGAAGCTGTGAGCAGAGGGAAGCCCTAGTGCTGTACGGCAGAAGAGGAGGCGAGGCTCATTCCCACTCTGTCAGGATTTCATGTTGGTGGGTCTTGCTGGGGGGGTCGTCTTGGGGACGGAGACCAGCCCTGCTCACGCGTCAGTTGTGGTACCCAAAATCAGGTAGCGCTCGTGCTGATGAGGGGAAAGGGGGGCTGCTCGGTGACACTTTTCTCAGAGATTCGCCTTGCCCTTGGGAGTGGTGGGGTGCAGCCTGCCCATGCCCAGGGTGGGTGGGCGAGCCACAGGTGTGCTCCGTGCCTGCCTGGCTTTGCAGAGCCACCAGCATGACTAAGCCACTGCCACCGAGTGGGATGCTCGCTGGTAAACCCCGCCAAGAGCCCGTCTTCCCCGCCTCGGTGCCCAGATTGTGTTGTTTTACAACGTAAACTCTTTGCTCAGTGGGAGGATGCTGGGAAGCAGCAGGGCCCGTGCCAGTGGGTCTCTGGTTAGGAGTTGTTTTGCAATCCTGCCACTTAATTTCCATGCCCGGGCGTTGAGGTGGGGGGGAGCAGGGCCGCAGGAGCCGGGCTGGCTGGGCAGGGAGGCACCACGAGGAGCCAGCTGCAGCTCCCTGTTCCCTGACCGGCCCTCCAACAAGCTGCTCTGTCCTGGGCCAGCACCCAGGGGTGCTTCTTCCCAACAGGGGTGCAGGACTGAGTGCTGTGAACTCTGCGGGTGACTACACACATGTGGGTCTCCATCCGCAGAGGGGATGAAGGGTTTGTCTGCGATGAGGCACATTTTGGGATGTGCTCTCTGGAAAGCGTGCTGCAGCGATGCCTTCCAAGTGCTGCAGTTGCACTTGTGTCAGGAGAGGGGTTTTGTCTTGCAGCTCCTGCTGTGGGCTTCACCACGCATGGGGTGTGCCCAGGTGCCCCTCTGTGCCAGCACGAGTGTGCCCAAGGCAGCCCTGCCTGGTCCCTACGGTCACCCACCTGTCTTCCCGGCACCGAGACCCCACGTTCGCTGCTCACAGTTGTGTTTTCTAGCTGGTCCCAAAGTCCTGAGTCACTCTGCCGTTTCCATGGAAACAGCCTTGCTGGCAGGAATCAGTTTTGGGGGTAGAGGGTGCTGGTAGCTGGACCAGCACCAGGCAGACCCTGGGGAAGCACTCCTGGGGTGCAAGTGCTCCTCCAGCCCATCAGCCTGGCACCAGGGCTCGTGCCAGGGCTGGAGCAGGCACCGGTGTCGCACAGACCCTCACACCTTTTCCCGCTACCTTTTCCCTTCCTCCCTGCTGTGGGGAATCGCAGAGGGATTTCCCTGGCCGTGATGAGGGAGCCCGGTATGAGCCCGGCTGGGCTGAGGGCACAGCTGGGGAGCTGTCAAGAGAGGTGGACAGCCTGGAAGGCAGCTGCATAGAGCGGGGTTTTTGGACTGCCCTGCGAGATAGCCTTGGAAGCAGGAATAACTGTGGTGATGTTAGTTACTGTGGGCTCTCTGGCCCAAAGCTGCCGTCGTGCCCTGAAACTGCCCAAACAAGGCCACCTCTGGGGACCACCAAGAGAACCTGCAAGGAAGGCTTGGCGCAGGGGGCAGTGTGGGTGTGTGGCTGG
>NW_009715016.1:2628-2848 GCF_000703405.1 Apaloderma vittatum
TGGCACCATGGTCCTGCTGCGCTGCTCTAAAAGCAGGTCATTCCCATCAAACCTGGGAAGAACATCCCCGAAACAGGAGTCCACCACTCAGCATCTCCTCCCGGGCCTCCGCCGCGCTGCGGCTGGCTCGCTGCTCCCCGCGCCGGTGACTCATGGATGCCATTCAGCTTAATTCATCGCCTCCGATCTCTCCGGCTCTCCTGGGCTGTCTTGCTGGCTT
>NW_009715017.1:0-852 GCF_000703405.1 Apaloderma vittatum
ATCCACCTGCTCTGGGCCGCCTTCGAGGAGAAACAAGGTGGGGGAGCCCCAAAAAACGGCACTTTTTTATGGGGCTGGCAGCTAAAAATGGGCCTTTTCAGGGGGTGCGGGGACGGGGCATAAAATGGCGGTCGTGCAGCACAGGGGCTGGGCCAAAATGGCGCCGTTTCTGAGGGAAAATGGGGAATTGGCGCCATTTCTGAGGTAAAATGGGGAATTGGCGCCATTTCTGAGGTAAAATGGGGAATTGGCGCCATTTCTGAGGTAAAATGGGGAATTGGCGCCATTTCTGAGGTAAAATGGGGAATTGGCGCCATTTCTGAGGTAAAATGGGGAATTGGCGCCATTTCTGAGGTAAAATGGGGAATTGGCGCCATTTCTGAGGTAAAATGGGGAATTGGCGCCATTTCTGAGGTAAAATGGGGAATTGGCGCCATTTCTGAGGTAAAATGGGGAATTGGCGCCATTTCTGAGGTAAAATGGGGAATTGGCGCCATTTCTGAGGTAAAATGGGGAATTGGCGCCATTTCTGAGGTAAAATGGGGAATTGGCGCCATTTCTGAGGTAAAATGGGGAATTGGCGCCATTTCTGAGGTAAAATGGGGAATTGGCGCCATTTCTGAGGTAAAATGGGGAATTGGCGCCATTTCTGAGGTAAAATGGGGAATTGGCGCCATTTCTGAGGTAAAATGGGGAATTGGCGCCATTTCTGAGGTAAAATGGGGAATTGGCGCCATTTCTGAGGTAAAATGATGCCATTTCTGAGGTTAAATGGTGCCTTTTCTGAGGTAAAATGGGGAAATGGTGGCATTTCTGAGGTAAAATGGTGCCTTTTCTGAGGTAAAATGGGGA
>NW_009715018.1:0-5888 GCF_000703405.1 Apaloderma vittatum
GCTGCCGGCCAGGGTCAAACCACGACATACAGATATAGTTATTGGAAACAAATGAACCTATTCCAGCACTTATTTAAGGGGTAAAAAAGGAATGCTTGAAGAGCCCAACACAGTTAACATGTTGCCTATATACTGTTTAGCTTTGCTTCATTATTTTGAAAATCACAATGTTTCCTCCTGATTGGGAGGATTACCTGCTATATGAAAGGACCCGTAAATCAAAACAGGTTGTTCTCTTGGATATAACTGTGTTTTTCTGGGTCAAATTCATTTAGAAAGGAGGGAAACAAATGGTTTTGTTTAAATTACAAATAATTAAGCATATTTTCCCCTCAAGTCTTAGAGAAGATGGAATATGATCATTAGAAAGAAGCACTTGATCTTTTAAAGAGTGATATGTACAAAATGGAATTGCCTTGTAGTACAGACATTGCATTAGATTACTACTGACCCCGTGATGCTAAAGAGGGCCATATGATCTTCCACATCATACTGATGTCTCAATTTCCAAGTTAAGATTATCAGTACTGGCCTCCTCAGTTTTTCACACTTAGGTCACCAATTCAATCCAGATCAGAGGCTATTCAGTGACGCAGCTTCAATACATAAAGGTCTCTTGCACAGTTAAAGTACCTTGATGGTAGAATGTTGTGTATGTGTGCACAGTTCTTTTTCCATACCACTTCATTTCTTCGGTTCATTTGGTTATGTTAGATCTTATTCTTCTCTTCCAAAGCAAATTTTAACACCTTATTAACCTATACCTCTGCATCAATTATATTGGAAGGAGAAACACATGATGGGGGGAAAGCATGAGAAAAATGAGGCTTTATGTTTGTTGTGAAATTATATTTGTTGTGATTGTTTTCTTATTTTCTGCAGATATAGTGCTATTCTTCAGATATCATAAATCCTTATACTTAAGGAAGTGATATTTGTAACACTAGCTTTAGAGAAAATATGGATGAATCACAGCAAATTTGGATATAGTCATGGATTTTATGAAAACGAGTGACTTCCATAATTTTTGTTCCTCATGAAAAATTCATATACAAGCCATATTAATTCTGCTTCATCTACCTTTCCCTTCCATATATTTAGCATATTTATCTATTGATGGTAGTCCTATATGTTAGATTTCTGAGTTCTTGTAAAGCAAAATACTGCTGAAATTAAAAAGTACAAAACTGCTTTTTCAATTCCTTGAGATAGCAAAAAGATTTTCTATTATTCTCTTTCCTCACAAACACTTACTCACAAAAGTTAGTACTCTTTAAAAAGTAAGTCTTGTTAACTTCTGAGATTATTCTGTAACATCTCATCACAGTCGGTGGGGGTTATTTTGGTGACTCAAATATATTAAAAACAAAAGGATGTCTTGTTAACTTTTCCTGATATAAACAAATTACTAAGAAGGAAGTTTGAGTACTAGAAATATATTACAATATGCATCACAGTTTTAAATAGTTAAAATACTCAGGATGGAATTTATACACGTATATTGTATTTTATATTTGCCACAAAACTGTCTAGGTTTCTTTTCTCCAACTTGGATGATTAAATTTATCATAGAAGACGTTCATACATCCTAAAATCCTCAAATACTTGTAACATTTAATAAAGCAATACTTCTGTTACTTCCATACTGACAATTTAGTTCAACGTATTTGCGAATTAGGCAGATAAAAATGACTTGTGATCTTCAAGATGGTGCTTAGGATTCTGATGCTCCCTACCTACTCTTTCACTGGTCTACTCACCATAATGTGTAAAGATAAAACACTTTCAAAAGGGAAGTGCATGATCACAAAGAAGTGGCAGTGAAGGTTATTTACTACATCATACTTACTGATTAGTTGTGTATGTTATTTTTGTGAAGCCTCAGATGAAACAAAATTAGCTGATGAGTGAGTGTTCCTTCTCTACCTTTACACTAGTATTTGTTTTTTCTGAGAAGACTTTCATCATTTGTTAAGAACACTTCAATATATTTCATTCCTCCTAGATGTCAGCATCAGGCTTTTGATAATATTTTCTCTTGGCTCTCTGTACAGTGTCTGTTAGCCCCTAACATATATTTTTGTCAGAATTTCTTTATTCGTTTATGTATTAATATGTGCCTGGTTTTCAATATACTACAATCTTTATCAGAGAGAGTGTTTAACAAAACATAACTGCCTACTCAAAGCTTCTTGGATCTTCTGAAACTTACAGAGGAAGACATATGAAGCAAATGCAACTGTTGTACCAAAATTAATGTGAATCCTTTTTATCACTGACTTACAACTTGACTTTGAAGAATGCAGTAATATTTTCGTTTTTCAATCTTTTCCCTTTTTGGAGGATGTAGCACATACATTGCACTGAATCTGTTAATAATCTCCAATTTTCGGAAGTGCCATTTTCAGAAACTACTTAACTAACCTTTGCCTGAAACATTAGTTGTCCTAGATGGTTACCAAAGCTACCCAGCCCATCCTGGACTTGAATGATGCTGAGAACTTGTGTGGTTGGAATGTAGGTTTCTGGAAATCCAAGTTTATTCTGCCCATGCTCTTCTCATAATCAGAGAGGTAGCTCACAGGGCAGACATGCCTCAACTGAAATGAAGTGAACTGGTTTAGGCCTAAAAAGTAAATTAATAATTCATTGATCACATAAATTCCTCTCTCACCCTTAAGACTAAGATGACTATGTAGCTCTTGATCTCCAAATTTGGGACACCAGAGGGATTACAGTTAATGGCGTGGGTCTCCAGTACTTTGGTTCTCCCATTTACTGTCTGGATATGCCTTTGTTCTCACTGATGTTGTCAAAACACAGGCTCTTGTAAAAACTTATTTTGCAATATGTAAACAAGGCAATTTTGTTTTATGAAGATTATATGCTGAAAGTAAAAGTTAGCTAGATAGATGCGTTACTTTTACACAGTGACAATTAAAGTATGTAGGGCTTTTTAGGTATTTAATTCAAATCAAGAAAAGAGAATTTAGATCAGTTGAAACAGAATTTTGCAGTTTCATCCAGCAAAAAAATTAATATTTATTCTTCCTGACTTGCTAGAATAGGATGCTAAAGAACAGACTTCCATCCAGACTATATCTAATTTGCTCTCTGAATAAAAAACCCAAACCAAAACAAAACAAAAAACCCCTTACTGGGAAAATATGATTTTAGAGCACTGTGCCAACTGAAAAGGAGTATGAGAGTACTTACGTTCCTGTTAAGGGTTAGTTAATGGTAGTATCATACACAAGATGCACAGTCAGGAAGGACTTGTGATGATTGCCCCCACATCCTTGAACAAAAATCTCTGCTACTCACAGGAGATCTTACACTCCAAACTTTCCAAAGATACAAAGCAATTTACATTCCTTCCTTTTTCTTTGAAAGGGACCATATCTAGCATTAGTTGACTCGCAAGGGAGTAGGAGAACTCATATTCAGACACATTAATGCATACATTTTTTAGCCTCTTTTATGGTGCCTCCTGCTTCCTTGTGTGCCCTATGTATGCAGAAGGATGAGGAGGGAGGGGATGGACTGTCTTCCTAGGCACCACTGATCATCAAAAACCCAGAGATCATCTTGTGCGATAGCGATGGGCAAACTAAAGACATCCTAAACTTCTACAGTTTTAAATCTGACCTAGGGTTCTGTACTGGAAAAATATAAAGCAAAATTCATAACTAAAGGTGTGATTAGATAACCATGTCCACAGCAAGAAGATTGGTATGGCAAAAAATTCTCAAGGCCTGATTTTCAGATTCCGGGAATGTGTAAGACATGAATCTGTGTACTGGTTTGTGTGGACAGGTTTTGATAGCAAGAGGCTGTAGGGGAGTCTTCTGTCAGAAGCTGCCAGAAGCTTCCCCTGTGGTAAGGATTCACATTGAAGAAAGTTTGTGAACAGTCTCCTGTGAGAGGTACCCCATGCTGGAGCAGGAGAAGAGTGAGGAGTCCTGCCACTGAGGAAGAAAGAGCAGTAGAGACATCTGATGAACTGACCACAACCCTCATTCCCCATCCCCCTGCACCACTCAGAAGGAGGAGGTGGAGATTCACCTCAGAAGGAGGAGGTGGAGAAATCAGAAGTAAAGTTAGGCACAGGAAGAAAGGAGAAGTGGAGAGAAGATATTACTTTTAAAGATTTGGGTTTATTTCCCATTGCCCTACTCTAACTTGATTGGTAATAAATTCAATTAATTTCCCCAAGTCAAGTCTTGACCGTCTCCAATGATGGTAATTGTTGAGTGATCTCCCTGTCCTTATCTCATGAGGTCTTTGTTATATTTTCTCTCCCCTATCTAGCTGAGAAGGGGAGTGATAGAATCACTCAGGCTGGAAAAGACCCCTGAAATCATTGAGTCCAATCACTAATGCTACTCTGCAAAGCTCACTACTAAACCATATTCACCAATACCACATCTAAATGACCTTTAAACACATCCAAGGATGGCGACTCAACCACCTCCCTGGGCAGGTTATTCCAATGTCTGACTACTCTTTCTGTGAAAAATTTTTTCCTAATATCCCAGTCGAAACCTACCCTGTTGCAGTTTGAAGCCATTCCCTCTTGTTCTATCACCAATTATCCTTTCAGGTAGTTGTAGAGAGGGATGAGGACTCCCTTTCGACTCCTCTTCTTCAAACTAAACAGGCCCAGCTCCTCCAATCATTCTTCCCAAGATTTATTCTCCAGGCCCTTCACTGCCTTCATTGCCCTCCTCTGCACTTGCCCCAGTACCTTGATATCTCTCTTGGATTGAGGTGCCCAAAACTGGACACAATACTCAACGTGTAGCATCACTAGTGCTGAGTACAGGGGTACAGTCGCCTCCCTACTCCTGCTGGTCACACTATTTCTGATACAAGCCAGGATGCCTTTGACCTTCTGACCTGGGCGCACTGCTGGCTCATATTCAGTCACTTGTCGATTAGAACCCCCAGGGCCCTTTCTGCCAGACAACTTTCCAGCCACACTTCCCCAAGCCTGTAGCATTGCCTGGGGTTGTTGTGGTGCAAGTGCAGGACCTGGCACTTGGCCTTGTTGAATTTCATACCCTTAATATTGGCCCATTGATCCAATCTATCCAACGCTCTTTGTAGAGCCTCCCTACCCTTGTGCAGATCAACACTCCAACCTAAATGGTGTCATCCGCAAACTTACTGATGACACACTCTACGTCCTTATCAAGATCATCAATAAAGATGTTAAACAGAAATGGTCCCAACACTGAGCCCTGAGGAACACCAGAGTATTTGCCAACCGTGCACTCTGGTGTTCTCACTCACCATAGAGTGACTGTGGTTGGCACCTGGCCTCCAGCCAAGGTCAAACTGCTACAAATTGTAAAAATCTGTTTGCATGTATATAGGCTGGAAATAATGCACAGTCACCTGTTATTCCATGTGTGAGTCTTTTACACACAGTGCAATTACATCTTTGATTCAAAGACCAAGATTTGTCTGAGCATCCTTAATAAAGGAAATAGTAAAGATAGATAATTGCTCATGTCTAAGAAGTAAATCAGATCCATATGCGATTTGTTGCCTTTGGTCTTAATCAGGAGTCCAAATGAGTCTTTCTCAAGTTATTTATGGTATGATGCAAAACATATTATTTTGCACAAACAAAAATTAAGGACTATATACAGCTGCACATGGGGCTGGCCTGCACTACACAAAAAGTAGAAAGCAGTCCAGCCTTTCAGCCTAGCAGGTGGAGGCCAGGTGGATTACCATTACCATTAAGAGTGTCCAATGACCTTTAATCATAGAATCATAGAATCATAGAGTGGCCTAGGCTCGAAGGGACCTTAGAGATCATCTAGTCCAACCTCCCTGTCATGAGCAGGGACGCCTCTCAACTAGATCAGGCTACTCAA
>NW_009715018.1:6010-6227 GCF_000703405.1 Apaloderma vittatum
TCAACTTTCTATTCTCCTTCAACTTAAACCCATTTCCCCTTGTCCTATCAGTGGACACTCTTGTAAAAAGTCCTTCCCCAGCTGTCCTATAGGTTCCCTTCAGGTATTGGAAGGCAGCTATTAGGTCCCCTCGAAGTCTTCTCTTTTCGAGACTGAACAATCCCAGCTCCCGCAGCCTGACCTCACAGCAGAGGTGCTCCAGACCCTGGATCATCCT
>NW_009715019.1:0-1704 GCF_000703405.1 Apaloderma vittatum
AGCTGTTGTGGCGCAGTTCTTTGTCCCCGTTTCCTAAGTATGTTTTCACAGAGGTGTTCCTCTTCTGTCACTACTGACAGGCTCAGCCTTGGCCAGTGGCAGATCCATCTTTGGAACCGGCTGACATTGGCTCAGAGGAAGCTTCTATCAGCTTCTTTGCAAAAGCCCCCCCCTCACCCACCCAACTCCTGCTGCCAAAATCTGGCCAGGCTGACCCAGTACAACAAGCTTGTTTTTTCATTGTATATTCTCAAGTTCTCCACCATGTTCAAGACTTCCCTGCTGGTTTCATTCTCCTTATGAGGAAAGGCTGAGGGAGCTGGGTCTCTTTAGTTTGGAGGAGACTGAGGGGTGACCTAATTAATACTTATAAATATGTAAGGGATGAGTGTCACAAGGATGGAACAAGGCGCTTCTCGGTGACAAGCAATGGTAGGATGAGGGGTGATGGGTTTAAACTGGAACACAAGAGGTTCCACCTAAATTTGAGAAGAAACTTCTTCTCAGTGAGGGTAACAGAGCCCTGGCCCAGGCTGCCCAGGGAGGTGCTGGAGTCTCCTTCTCTGGAGACATTCAAAACCTGCCTGGATGCCTTCCTGTGTGACATCGTCTGGGTGTTCCTGCTCCGGCGGGGGCATTGGACTAGGTGATCTTTCAAGGTCCCTTCCAGTCCCTGACATTCTGTGATTCTTAAATTGTTCCCTCAAAGCCCTGTTTCCTATGTGGCATGTTAAGTGGTTACAAAGGAGCGGTTCTCCGTGCTAGCTTGTAAGCCTTTGAACAAGCAGGATACACAAATGCTCGTGCAGTTAACTCGCCGCTTTTTGCAAATGCGACACGTCTACTTCTACCTCATACTTCAAATACAGCAGGGCATATTCCTTCTGTTTAGGTTGAACAAAAAGTTCAAATGTTGTATTGGTTAAAAATAAGTAGCAAAATGTGCTGCAACTTACGCTTCTGTTTCTGAATACAGTGTGTAAACTTCTGCTCTTAAGCAGGCAGGTGCAAACTTCAAGTGTAAGTATTTTCTCTGCCCTGAATTCTTTGTCTAGAGTCCCTTTTTCCTTCAGTTAATTAATAGAGTTGTTAGTGCCTTCATCTCAGTTTCTCTGCACAACTTGGGTTTGCAGACGGGTGCTAACTTCTATGCTAAATCTAACCTCACCTTAACTCAAGTTTTTCATGGATGCATTGTCAAAGGGAGTGTACATACTACGAACCTTTGCATGTTCTTACAAGTAGATTATTTTGTAAACTCAGTTCAGTGAGGTTTGAAGGTGCTCTTCTGTTGCAGGTTATAGCCATATAAACTTCTTGGTGCTTTGTGGTGTTTGCTGAAGCAGCCCGTGCTTTACTGTGCAGACTTGCCTGGTAGGAAAAGTAGTAGTGTAGTTGCAGTAGCATAACTTCATGGAGGATGGTGCTAGTTAAGGAGGGCTGAAGGAAGTCTGGAGATCCTCAGATGTGTTTTGCATGAGACTCAAGTTGCTTAATACTGTTCCAATCACTGCACCTATTTCCATAACTAATTTCATTTTACCAGTAATGGCAATCTTAGGAGTTTTCCAGTAAGCTGTCTAAAATAACTGGACACAAAGCTTGGAAAAAAATGTTTTTTCCTATGTTTAAGAGGAAAGATGTGGAGAACCAGGACCATGACTAAACGAACAGAACAGAATCACAGAATCACAGAATGTCAGG
>NW_009715020.1:0-5852 GCF_000703405.1 Apaloderma vittatum
TGATTCTGTGATTCTGTGATTCTGTAATGCACTCTGGATTTTTACCACTCCTGATGCAGTCATTCATAAGGATGTTATTTCCTATCCGAATTCTCATACTTTGTGGAGGGACTTCTCCCTTCATCCTGTCAGATCCCCATTTGACATACCTGTTTGCCATCCTCTTTTTAACCAGTTCTTTTTCACCCTATCATAGTTAATATTATCCTGTTTGGTACAATACCAAAGACCTTATTGAAGTCTGAGTAGACTAGATCTGTTGCGGTTCCTTAAGGTATCATTTGTCTAGAAAGACAGTGTGTTATTTCTATACTCTTCTTCTTTAGATAAATCTCTACAGCATTTTTTCATTTCCATCTACCCACATGACTTTAATTCGTTTTTCAGACACACTTTTTCCAAAAGCCTGTTTACTTTTGCTGTCAGACTAATGACTCGAGTTTCTCAGGTAGCTTTTCATCCACCTTTCAAAATAAGCGCTATGATTGCAACTCTCCAGCCAGAACGTACCAAGCCATGTTTTGTTGCCTGACTCCTCACTGTAATTACTACTTCTCCAAGCAGTTCGTTAGTATTTTCAGAAAAATACTATCAGCTCCCTTTGGTTTGTACACAGCATACCTTTTGGATTTTGCTTCCACCATGGCTGTTGCGATTTCCATTTATGTAGACACTCTTTTATTAGATAAGTTGTCTTTGCCCAAAAGTTTTGTGCTGGTGTCCTAATGAGAAACTCAGACAAGGTACTCATTTAGTTTTGGAGCCAAACCTATATTATCTTTAATCTCTACTGCTTTTCACTGCAAAGCAGAACCACTTCCTCTTCCTTGTTCTCTTTTAATTTATAGAGCAAAGAAGTCTGCTGTTTGTTTCAATCAATTTTACAAGGCTGAAATCACCTGGATTTTGGCAGTTGTCCAGACACCATTTTCCTTGCTGATCCATTCTTTCTTCTGTGTTTTTTAGGCTTACTGCTAACTCCTAACACCATGTATTTTGTCTAGTCTGGCATTATGCTTGACAGCTCTGTGATTTACTCTGGCCTCTTTTTAAAACTGGCTGTTAAAAATGTGTCCCAGAACAATTTATGTGGCAAGCTAGCATGTTTGTTGTTCTCTGAATACACGAGGACAACCAGAACAGCAGTTCTTCTCGGTTAACAGTGCCCACTTTTATAAACATTCCTTTTGCCTGCACACGTGATTCCTAGATTTTTGATATCTTCTTTTTCTTCCTTCTATCTGCAGGTCACTTGCTGTCTCCATAATATCTTTCTTTCTGTTTTGCTGGTGTTATCTACTTTTCTGCAACTCTTTTACTGCTTGGTGTATTTGTCTTCCTTTATCATTCATAGGTACATGCCAAACAGATGGACCTGGTCAAGAAGGATAGATGAAACCACGTGGAAAAAAACTACCTTGTGTGGAAGATCTGGCTAGAATGAATGATGACTGTTGAAGCAGATTTAGAAATAGACCAAGGAAGCAAGATGATGAAGATGAAAATCACATCTTCAGATTCTTGTCCCACTTCTGTACCTGTCTCTGAGTCTACATGGATCCAAAAGATCCTTAGGTGTTCTCTTCCACTGACTATCAAGCAGGATTAGTATCTGAACAGTTTTTGCCCGTTTAAGCAAAATATGCAGACATCAGGTTCTGTATCTAGTCAACTTCATTGTTTTCTGTCTCTCTAGGATCACTTCTAAGACTGCCTCAGTAGCTGCCATAAATTTCTCCCAAATGAGATGACTGTCCCTTTTATGTTTTGTGGTAATTTATACTAATGGTTATGATGTTGACATATTCAGTACAATCCATTATACTATACAAAAAGCATTCACAGTCCATAAACGTGTTTTTTATCTAATGGTGGAAACATTCTGGTGAAGAGTGATTCTTAGCAGGAGAAAGACAACATCAGAATTCCACAGTTCTTCTTGTCCAAAAGCAATAACGGAGCAACGACATAAATGGGAATACCAGAACAAATAGTTCTCAGCACCTGACCTATGGGAGCGCAACACCATTACAGATCCACTGAAGCCAAAAATTAGCAAGCATCAGTCCTGCTACCTTCCTGAGCCAAGACAATACACCAGCTTATCCAGACAGATTCCATCTCACTAAGGCAACACTCACATTTCAAGACCTTGAGGGAAGATTGCAAAGAAGAAGCTTCATCTGGGATAGAGGTATTTTTAATGGGGGATGGTGGGCACTTGACAGGTTATTCTAGGAAAAAGGTGAATTTGAATGATGGTGCCAAGTCAGGAGGGAGACACAAAGCCAAGGGAATGGCTAAAGGAAACAGGCAACAGGTGAGTGTGAGGAAACAGGATCAGGTGAGACTGTGTGCCAGTGCTGATCCCATTGAAAAGGACTGACAGTTGCCTCAGCAACAGCTTAAATTGAGACTTGGAAAGAAACAGAACAAAAATTCAGTTCTGAAACACCTAGTTTCATATTTTTCTAAACAGAACCTGGGTATGTTGATGAAATTAATAGCTCGTAGCAGCGAGGATGCATGAAGAGATCTCACAAAAGCTGCAGGTGGTCCATCCACTTCCCCTTACCTCTTGTCCTTGGGAATTGTCACACAGCTTTGCACAGGTACTTTAGTGCCAAAAGGAGCAAGTGGACAATTAATCAGTTTCAAAAGCGGCAACTTATCTTCAGTGGGCTGTTAGAAAAGGACAGTATTCAGCAATCTATTTCTTTAGCTATCTAAGAAACTACAAAATCTCTTCAGGACCTCATTTTAACCACTCACAATTGAAAAAAGAAATGAAAAAAATCTTTAAGATTAATTTCATTGAAAAATGAGGAGGTTTGGGATTTCAAAATAATATCCCAGCAGTATCCGCTGAGAAGATTCTGTGAGGTCCTACTATAAAACCGTAAAACTAAATAAACTCTTACCCAACTGTCCCTAGATAAAAGTACGCAGGCAGGCAATTTTTCTTCTGGAATGAGGACATTTTGCTTTGAATGTCACAATATATCTTAATCCAGATAAACTTCCTTTGCAGTATGATCTTTAAGACATTGACTGCCATCAGCATCATTTCCATCAGAATGGACATCCCTGCAGGGGAAAAGGAAACCGGGGAAAGGCCAGCTAATAGCTGAGTAATTGATGCAAACTTTGACATGTGTACTCTTTGAGGTGAATTCAGGAGGACATGAGTTTTGGTGTACTTCAAGACAACACCCCATCAGCTTCAGCAAATTTAATGATAGATATCAGAACAATGATGTTTCTCGATAAATGATGAGTAATATATATAAATGGCCTTGGCACTACCATTGTACTCTGTGATCAAATGGCTAAGGTAGCTGAGATCCCCATCTGATGTCATGGTCAAGGAATAAGAGGTCAGCAGTTCTGTACTGCCAAAGTGACACATGGGTAAGGTCCAGTTATCTGGTCTTACCTGAACAGTTGTAGTAGATTAATGATATCTGAGGTTTTCTAAAGTGTGTCTATGAAGATTTTCCCTTCTGATCTGCAAAAGACCTACAGGAAAACTGCAGTAGAGCAAAAGCTGAACCAAATAACTTTTCCACTCCTGTCTGCCCCATGGACCAACCTCTTCATGCAGACATATGAGCTTACTGCTGCGATTCCCAGAGAGGCTAAACGGCATAGCTTGTGGAGATGCTGTGCATCTAAAAGTGGGTTTAATCTATGCATCTTTCTTCTGTAATCACAAGGCCTGAAGCAATACAATGCCCACAAAAAGTGCTTTATTTGCATTGCTATATGAATAAAACCTATGGCAGATATTCAATTCCTGTAATCTGCCAGAAACATCAACACCTTGAAGGCAAGCTCAGATAGGAAATGGGTCATTGACTCACCATTCTGGCTTGATAATAATAATACTTAGCACTTATTTAATTCTTTACACACATTAAACAATAAATCAGTCCTCACTTCTTGACTGTAAAACAGACAGACATCCCAGTTCTACAGATGGAGAAACCAAAGGAGTTCAGTGCTTTGCCCAGCAAAGCTGCTGATGGTTCTACAATTAGTATTCCTGTTTCTCTGGTCTTGTGTGAATTTGGGGGTTTAGAGAAGTCTCAGAAACATTAGTTACTTAGAAGTCCTGTTCACATTGGGAGAAAGGCCATTCCACAGTCATGGTTAGAACTGACATTGCATTTATGGTTGGTATAAATAATCTACACTCTTAATAAAGTCACCTGGCATCAAGAATCCACTATCTGTTACCCACAGCGAGGAAGAAGGGAAAGAACAGTTGAATGAATTGTGTCATATCCTAGAGAGACTCCATTTCTAAACCAGAAGAGCTCAGAGCCTCTTCCTTTCTTCTGGTGACAGAATTCTGACAGAAACCCCCGCCCACTACAGGCTCTTCTCTGAAAAATATGGTCTTTTGAAGCTTTTTCCTTGAGGTTGCTTCACAGCAGTTTATGTAAGGGGTGACCTCTGTTAGGGGCTGATGTGCCATGCAAAAGTCTCCTCCAGATGGGAGGGAGCAGAGAGTGTGTGGGTGTGTATTTTGTACGTATATACGGAGCTCTTATGTAGGGTGTCCCCAGCCAGACAACAGCATCGCTGTCACAAAGCACCAGAAGGCCCCTTGTTCTGGCTATGCCATGCCCTGGGGCTCAGCGCTGTCTCAGCCCACTGTGGTTGGTGCTTGTTTGAGGCTTTCTTGGGCAAAATAACCAGCTCAGGGCTCTCTGTTTCATCTTTGGAGGAGATGCTGCCTATTTCCCATGTGTCCTCTGGGATAACCTCACCCAACCAAAGACCCCCACGGCTGCTTGTGGCCATTGCTTTGTACCACCCAAAAAGGCAGGATCTTCCCCACAGAGACGCGACAGTCCCTTGGACTCCAGCTCTCCTGGAGCTTCTTTTGTCTTGGCTTTCTCTGCAGTGACCTTGCTCTTCACTTCTGGCACGTTGGGCACCATTGTTCTCAGTTTCAGTTGCTCAAAACATCAGTAGATAACAACTGAAGAACGTCGGTCACTGTGAGGAGCAGGTTTGGGTTTTTTACCATGAAAGTAAAACACTCATTGCTACTCATAGCAACTGCTCACAAGTGAGAAATAAACGTTCCAAAAGCAGCTTCTACACTTGCCCTCTGAGACAAAGCTATCCCTGATTTGAATTCCCAGACTTATATTGGACCCCTCAATATACAGCTCTTTAAAACACATCCCCTATTTCCTCAAAAACAAATTCCTGTATTCCCATTAGTTCTCCAGCCCCTTCACCACATGATGAGGTCAGTTTCAGATAGAGTTCACCTGATATATGGCATAATTGTGTTTCCTTCCAAAATGACAACTTCCATTTCCTAACTCTTGAGCATTCCCACACTTATTCTCCATTTGTCTGCCTTCCGATCACTCCTTCTTGTCTTGCTACAGCTGTTTCCTGTGAGTCTGATAGGTTTTCCATCAGCTTATTGAACTAGTGATAATTGTACTGGGTGGTTTCATGTCAAAGCTTGTATTTCACAGCAATGTGCTTAGACAGCAGATACCACTTAGCAAAAATAGATTTGATATGCAGGATCACCTGGTTAAGTGCATAACTTCTTTAACAAAAGGACAAAAGTTTCTAGCAATATTTTGTTTCAGGGACTCATCCCATCTTCCTTCATCTCATGTTTTTGACAAAGTAAACTTTCCTCAGTACTTCCACTTGCTGTTCTTTTAGTGTTAAGATAAAGTATCTGAGGCCTTTCCTTGTCCTCACATGACTTTCATTCATGTTGTTTTATAAATCTTTCACAATGACTTACGGAATATCCATCTTGGTGCCTTTCATTAAAACACACAGAATCACAGAATCACAAAATTGTTGAG
>NW_009715021.1:0-445 GCF_000703405.1 Apaloderma vittatum
GGGAGAAATATGAATATTTGGGACCCCAAATTTTGATTTTTACACCTTCTAAGTGGGTTTTATGGTGCTTTGAGACCCCAAATCTCCATTTTTCCACCTTCTAAGTGGGATTTATGACTCTTTATGACCCCAAATCTGGATTTTTAAAGGTTTTAAGTGGGGTTTATGGTTCTTTGAGACCCCAAATCTGGATTTTTACCGGGTCTGAGGGAGAAACATGAATATTTGAGACCCCAAATCTCGATTTTTACACCTTCTAAGTGGGGTTTATGCTTCTTTTTGACCCCAAATCTCGATTTTTGCCGTGTCTGAGCAGAAAATCTGGCTCTTTGAGACCCCAAATCTGGATTTTTACGTCTTCTAAGTGTTATTATGGGGCTTTGGGACCCATTTTGATTTTTACAGTTTCTGAGCGGAAATTCTGGTTCTTTGAGACCCCAAATCT
>NW_009715022.1:0-907 GCF_000703405.1 Apaloderma vittatum
AGCTGTGTAAGGACATCTCGACCAATGAGGCACTGAACAGTTGGTGGGAGCGGGGCGATAGCAAAAGTAGCTGTTACGGATTTTTTCCCGATAGTCACGATGAGTGCTGGCGATCGGTGGGCTAGCGTCATACCTCCCACCCCAGTAATTGTCGTTGTAGAGGGTAGAAGCGGCCATGATCGAGGCCAGCTGTCCGGGGCAATGATACAAGAGTCGGCTCCTGTATCCAGGCAGGCGTGGGGGCGAAAAAATCCTCACAGTAATTCAGGTCTACATTCGCTTTAGGTCTGGTAGTTAAGTCCAAAGTAAGGAGCATTAACCCACTTGTTGAGCCGAAACCTTGGTCTCCACATGGGTCGTCTTGCATAGGCTGCATACCCCCTGTTAACTGAGGTAGGGGTACTAACTGTGCCAGTCTTTGCCCTTTTGAAACATGCACGGGAGGAAACGGAGTATAGGCCATGATGATAATTTCACCGGTATAATCAGCGTCGATAACACCCGTAAGAACAAATAGTCCCACCATAGAAGCAGAAGATCGACCAATCAGCAAGGCTCCTACAGTCCGTCCTCCCACCACGATTGGTCCTCTCACTCCCGTGGGTATCCTTTGCGGGTGGGTGGTCAAGAAGATTACATCTATTGCTGCTGCCAGGTCCAGGCCAAGGCTTCCCCGGGTTGCTGGTTGCAGTTTGTCGGTTGACCGCAGGTCATTGCTGGTGGCGTTGTCAGAGTCGCGGCAGCTGCTACTTGTGTCTGGGCGCGGCGGCTTGGATTCGCGCTGCTCTTGGAGTTTCCCGACCGGCGACGACAGGCGGAAGTGGAGTGCGAGTCGCTACGACATTGTTGGCACCAGATCCCAACGGCGCTGCATTTGCGACGTATGTGGCCTTGTCCTCCGCATCGG
>NW_009715023.1:0-336 GCF_000703405.1 Apaloderma vittatum
TCTGTGTGTCCTGGGGTGGTGACAAACCTACCTTCAGACCTGGGGGACCGAGTGTGACCTAGGGAGTGAGGAGAAAAATGTCTCTGGAAGGTCATGCTGCCTCCAAATGGCAGCGTCCCCACTGTGATCCCCATCCTCCCAACAACCTGTCCTCAAGTGCCACTCCGAGACCCCTAGGGGGTGTGAGGGGTCCCAAACACCCACCATCCCCCATCAGCCCCACATCTCCAGACAGACATTGCCATAGGAATGGGACCACATCTGGAAGGCATTAGAGACCTTCCCTGCAGCCAGATGTTGCTGGTCCCTGGGCCAAGAGGAGCCACAAGTTACAGG
>NW_009715023.1:382-620 GCF_000703405.1 Apaloderma vittatum
TGCCCTCCCCCGCTTCCAAGTCCAGCCTGGCCCTGGCAGTGGCTGGGTCAGGATGCCCATCTCCTCCTGCCAGCACAGCCTCGGTGCTGCCTGGTGACACACTCACATTTGCCGAGGCCATCTGCGGCGAGCACGGCGGGCACTGGAAGAAATGGGGACAGTGACTCGCACCAGCTCCAACCTCATGGCACCCACAACCCTGCTCCCTCAGGCACCCCAAACCCACAGGGCTCACCCC
>NW_009715024.1:0-713 GCF_000703405.1 Apaloderma vittatum
AGGGGATGCAGGTCTATGATGTTCATCACGGTTTGAACAGCGTTGTTGCTCAGCTCCCCAACCCCACCCTTTCTAACATTGTGCCTCTGGGACTTCCATCAATTTCCTTACATCAGACTTGTCCTGTGATCTCTGCAGCTGAATGTTACAGCTCCATTGCACCATCTCCCACCTTTTGTCCTCAGAACTGGCTGCACACAGGCACATTAGAGTTTTGTAAGGAAACGAAATTAAAACATGTCAAATTTAATAAACAAAAAAAAGATCTTCTATAACTATAAACTTATTGTAAACTGCAAACTGCCCCGAAGGAAGTTGCCTTTCTACAGTGGTTAGTACTATGAGAAATGTTTTACGTAGGCGGATAGAAAAAGCTTGATATAACCATAATTAGTTGTCAAAGGAGACAATTAGAGTGTTTTAACACAGTTTGGTTTTTAATCCCTGAAGTTTGAAACAGCAGTGGAAGTGAGAGGCATGTGAAAGAACAAAGAATAAGGGGACCATAATATGGAGATAATGGCAAGGGCCTTTGCCTACACAGTCTGCTGAAAAGATGAGTTTTGAGATGATTATTGTAGCCTGGACAAGACCAAATACACGAACAGTTCAATGAATCCGTTAGGGGGATGGGAAACAAACACACTCTCCTCTAACACACTGTTCAGGAGGCCAGGTCTACCTAAATGAAAAGCCCGTCTGCCCTTTGAACT
>NW_009715025.1:0-2391 GCF_000703405.1 Apaloderma vittatum
GCATATGCTGTTTCTCGTAATTCATCAACTTGTGGGTTTATTTGAAACCATCTCTGCAGTCTGGATAGGTACTCTGGGCTATGAGCCTGGAGGTTCCAGTCAGGTGGTATTTCCACCACGGTCGGGCACAGTTCAGTTTTACTTACTTCGGGCTCTTTTTAAATCCAGGAAAGTCTCTTTTAGTATTAGATTTAGAATTTAGATTTAGTATTTGGAGTCCGGGAAGTGTATGGAATGTACTATCTCTTTTATGAAGAAAGGCCGAGGGACTCAGATCTCTTTAGTTTGGAGATGAGAAGATTGAGCGAGGATCTTACCAGTGCTTATAAATATTTAAAGTGTGGGTGTCAGGAGGATGGGGCCAGTCTTTTTTCAGCAGTACCCAGTGACAGGACAAGAGGTAATGGGCACAAACTTCAACATAGGATGTTCCATCTAAACATGAGGAGGAACTTCCTTACTTTCAGGGTGACAGAGCACTGGAACAGGATTCACAGAGAGGTGGAATTTCCATCTCTGAAGACATTCAAAACCCACATGGACACTATCCTGTGCAACCTGCTTTAGGTGAATCTTCTCTGGCAGGAGGATTGGACTAAATGATTTTCCCAAAGTAAACCAAGATTCATTCTCCTCAGAATCGATAAGTTAAGAATAGGGATTTAGTACCTCTTATGTAAGTCTGAGCCCATTTCTCCTTTAATTAAGTGCAATAAAGGGTATCAGTAATGTGAGTATAATTTGAATTTGGATTTGTTCACTGAAGTTAGCATCTTCCTTGGCTTTCTACTCAAGACATAATAACTATAATAAAACATGTTCTTCAGTCAGGCACCGAAACTGGACCAGAATATAACAGAATTCTGAAAAGCCATCAAGCACATAAATAGCATATTTAGAAAGCATTGCATTTGCTGCAGCTATGGGGTCCTAGCTGTATTTTGCTGCCCTCTCCTGTCCCTTGTTTATCATTACAAAAATATAGGCTAACAGCTATATACGAGATTATCGTAGAACCATAGCATGGGCTGAACTGGAAGGGAATTTACATCTAGTTCCAACCCCTTTTGCCATGGGCAGGGACACCTCCCACTAGACTAGGTTGCTCAAAGCCCCATCCATCTTCCTTACATCTAACCTAAATCTATCCTCTTTCAGCTGAAAGCTGTTGCTCCTTATACTATTGCTGAATGCCCTTAAAAAATGTCACTCTCCAGCTTTCCTGTAGGTCCCTTTTAGGTGGTGGAAGGTATATAGTCTCCCTGGGGACTACTCTTCTCCAAGATGAACAACGCCAACTCTCTCAGCCTGTCCTCATAGGGAAGGTACTCCAGTCCCCTGATCAAGCATGTCCATGTCTTTCTTATGTTGGGAGCTCCAGTGTTGAATGCAGTACTGCGGGTGAAGTTTCATGAGAGAAGAGTAGAGAGGAGGGGAAACATAGACCAGAATCATAGAATCATGGAAAAGTTTAGACTGGAAAAGTCCTTTACAGTCATCAAGTCCAATTGTTGACCTAGCACTGCTTGCACTAACCCATGTCAGTAAGACCCATGTTTACATATCTTTTAAATACCTTCAGGGATGATGACTACATCACCTGGGAAGCCTGTTCCAATGATTAATAGCAATGATTAATAGACATTTTTCCTAATGTCCAGTCTAATCCTCCTCTGACACAACTTGAAGACATTCTCTCTTGTCCTATTGCTTGTTATTTGAATTCCCTGGGTCTTCCTTTTTCAGATTGTTATGAATGAGGGTTATATTTCCCCTTCTTCAGTCAGTGGGTACTTCGCAAACTGCAGTGACTTCTCGGATATGTTGAATAGCGGCTTAGCAACATCATCTGCCAGATCCCTCAGGACCTGCAGATGCATCTCGCCAAGTCCCATGGACTTCAAGTTCCATAGATAGTCTTGAACCTGATATTCTCCTACAGTGGGTGGTTCTTCAATGTCCCAGTCCCTGCCTTTGCCTTCCATGATTTGCGAAATGTGGCCAGAGTACTTCTTGGTGAAAACTGAGGCAAAACAGTCATTGAGTGCCTCAGACTTCTGCATGTCCCAGGTAACCATGCCTCCCATTTCCTTCCAGAGAGGGCCCACATTATCACTAGTCTCTCTTTTAACACCGAGGTACCTACAGAAGGTTTTCTTATTGCCCTTGACATCCCTGGCCAGATTTTATTCGATCAAGGCTTTGGCTTTGTCTTTCCTAACCTGACCCCTGGCAGCTCAGACAATTCCTCTCAGATTACCTGTCCTTGCTTCCACCCTCAGTAGACTTCCTTTTTGCTCCTAATTTTGTACGGGAGCTTCTTGTACATCCAAACAGTCCTCCTGGCATTTTTGCCTGGCTTCCTCTTTCATAGAATCATAGAATGGCCTA
>NW_009715026.1:0-946 GCF_000703405.1 Apaloderma vittatum
CCGGGCGGCCGGCAAGCTGGCGCGTTTCCCACCGCAGAGCCTCCCTCCTGCGCGAGATCCAGCAAAAAAGGGGGAAAACTGGTTGGGATTGGGCTGGTTCCATTGGGAAATGGGATGGGAAACCCCCCACCAGGCACAACGCTGCTCTCTCCGTGGGACTTCGGGTCCCCGTCACCCATCCCCGTCGAGATGCTGAGCTAACCACCGCCTTCACCTCTCTGATTCATCCCGGCATCCCATTTTCTGAATGAGCAGGTGCCGGCGGAAAACCAGGACGTGACGACGTTTATTAAAGGGCCGCGGCGTTCCAGGCAAATTAAAAATCACGCGGGTAACCCGGCACGGCCGTATTGCCTCACCCTTGCGCGTTCTGACCTTCCCAGGATTATTTTAAACGTGGTTTTCGGCGCGGCAATAGAGCCACCAGTGCTGGCCGTACATCAGAGGCTATGAAATGAATCCCTAACCCACTTGGTAGTTCCCCAGAAGAAGAAATGAGCTGGCCTGACTCACTCCCAGCGTGGGGATGAGGCACGGCGGCGACCACGGATCCCTTCCCGTGGCTTTTCTGCCACCAGAAACTCGAGGTTTGAAAGGCAGGAGGTGAGGGGAAGATGCTGCCATCCCGAAAAAGGAGAAATTTTTTTTTTCCGTGAATTGGATTTTCTGCCTTCAGCAGAATGAAAAAAGAAATGCTGGGACTGATCCGGCAACTTCTGCGGAGGCGCTCGCCGGATTTTGTCCTCCAGCCTTGGGTGGAAAACCTGGGGGAGCACTGACCTCGTGCTGGGAGCTCAGCTCAGGTGCCCCGCGATCTTCCCTTCAAACCCAACACACACGAAACCCCATCACAGAACTCCTGAAGTTGAGAGGAGCTCTCGCCCCATGGGGAGCGCGTAGGGATGAGCAGGGGTGTCTGCCACGCTGACCCTGGGCTGGGACCTGA
>NW_009715027.1:0-642 GCF_000703405.1 Apaloderma vittatum
CTTCCAACCCTGACATTCTGTGATTCTATGACAACAGTAATGTACAGCATAAATACTGAATCCCAACTGGCAACCATTTATTCTAACTTATCCAGCAGAGGAACACAGCTGCCAGTAAGACAGTTGCTGTGCAGCAACTCTCTGAACCTTGTAAAGTTTAATTTGCATCTGCAGCCTTCTTCAAATTGCCTGGACTAACTTTCTAGCTTGTACACAAAGGTACTAAAGCAATTCTGCTACACACTGTATCTTTGCATCTACTGTACTTGATTCTACTGTACTTGATTCTACTGTACTTGATTCTACTGTACTTGTCTTTGAATAAAATGGTGAAATAATGTATGAGACTGAACAGACTATTGTTACAAGATAGACAACTAACTTAAGTCTTGCATGAGCACAGAGCCCCTCTAAACAGAGTCCCTGTAAATCGTCATCCTTGCTAGGCTTCGCGAACGAAGATATGGGAAGGGCTCTACCCACACTTGCTACAAGCGCACTGATGGCTAAAAAGGCCAATGCAGGATAGGCAAGTCCGGCTGCAAAAGGCACAGCAGAAAGTCTCCTTAGGCAGTATTGGTGAGGCACGGTTCTTTCTGCATTTTCTTTTCTCCTCGAGACTAATTCTACGTGCATCCTCAA
>NW_009715028.1:0-251 GCF_000703405.1 Apaloderma vittatum
AATTACCCACACTTGCTGCTTCCCAAGCAATGGGAAAGAGGGTGGTGGCGTTTGGAACTCCCACCACCAGGCACCTGGTGGAGCGACCGTCCTGGAGAGGGGCCGAGGGTTCCTGGGTGTGTGCAGCTGTGGGCGAGGACCGGGGATGGGACCCCTCCAGGGCATCAATGCCGGGGTCGGGGAGCAGCCCCAGCCCTGCTTTCCTTGCTGCCTCCATCCCTCGTCCAGCCTGGGATCCCCGAGCTGATAAC
>NW_009715028.1:313-549 GCF_000703405.1 Apaloderma vittatum
GCCGGCGCGGGGCCGTGCGGGGCTCCCGGCACCCAGCCGCTTCTGCCCTTGCTTCGCCGTGGCTAAAAATGACTCAGGTTTGTCAGCAAATACAGCTTCACAGCCGGAGGGTGACGAGAGCTGGAGAAAAGCAACCACTGTGCTGATGGGAGGCTGGAGAGGAGCAGTGGGGGACGGGGATGCCGAGGGTCTTGCTCTCGAGGCTGGGTGGCGGCAGCATTGTTTTTGGGGGCACT
>NW_009715029.1:0-1594 GCF_000703405.1 Apaloderma vittatum
TCGCCCCCAGCAGCAGATGTGGTGCTGAGCCCAGGGTTAGGTTAAGGATTGGACTCGATGATCTTAAAGGTCTTCCCCAGACTAGGCAATTCTGTGACTCGGTGTGGCCGGGCTCTGTGGGCCTGGCAGTAAGGGATGAGTGGGGACAGGAGGGATGTGACACGGAGCAGGTACAGACTGGGGGACTCAAAAAAGACCATAATATTTTCGTCCCTTGCTATGTTAATCCACCTCTGTATTTTGTCCCTTTCAGTAAAAACGATGTGTCTGGGTGGCAGGCAGAGGTGTAGGAAGGAAACATTTTTGAGCTCTGCTATATATAGCACAAGTCTGATGAACTGTTGCTATTAATCTCTATCCCAGCAGCAATTTTCCTGCAGCAGGGGAAGAGAAAAGCGTCGTGGCCATGCAGTTCCTAGGATGTAACACATACGTGCATACATCATACCTCCTTACTTGAAAAGCTTAAGTTTAGCTTTAGACTTTACTCTGGAGAAAGCCTGCTCCACATCACTCGTTCTCACCCATCCTCTCCTTTTTCCTATTTCTTTCAATCCTTGTTTCCATGGATCAGTCTCTTTGCTGTGTTATCTAACAGGCATTTACAAGTTTTGGCTTGTGTAGGCAGCTCACCCTCTCCTCCAGGTATCACTGCAAACACATGAGGCCTCCCCCTTAAGCTTTCACATCTCCTCTTCCAGCTGCGGATTCATCCATGAATAGTCCCTTTCCACAGCAATGAAACACCTACAGCCCCAGGTCCCAGCCGTTTCTGTAGTCCCTGCAGCACTCCAGGATTTTTCAGTGCTATTTTAGGAGTGATTATCATCCTCTCCTAGATTTCGTATGTCTTTGAAGGTAGGCACAAGAAAAAGAACAAATCCTCCCATTTCTTCATAGCTCTCATTTGTTCTTGGGCTTCTTCAAGTTCTCCTCCTTTTGCCTGGGTCAGCCCGTTTTCCTTCTCAGCCCCAACAAACCATCAGCTGCATACTTCTTTTTTTTTGCCACAGATTGCAAAATACCTGCCCCATTGAGGATATGTAATCTCTGCAGACTACAGCCCAAACCCTGTAATTTACTATATCGTGCTACTCCTTGCCTCCCCCAAATATTCACTCTTGCGGAGAAGGAAATACTCCTTGTGCACAAGAAGTCCCACACAAATTTCTGACTTTGTTGGAAGTGACCTCTCTGGTCACTAGAGTCTTCTGTAGGAAAGTCACTACATAGAATTATTAATAGCACTATAGAAATACACACATTGGCATGACTATCTGCAGCTAAGCCAAGGCACACAAAGAGCTGCTAGGTATGTGGAGTATTTCTTTTAATCATGTCTAGTGCACTAGAAGTTCAAAGGCAAAAAAAAAAAAAAGCAAGCCACTTTCACATCTGTTGAGAACAGCCAAGCAAAAAAGTGCCAGAAGCAGATCTTGCACATGAAGAGCAGAAAGCTGTTTGCAACATCGTCGGTAATCATGCTTCTCAGCTGATCCTACCCAAGCACTGGAAACTGATGTTCATATCATGAAGAGACACAGAATGAAAAGAATCAAGAAGTCTGTCGTGGGTTAGGGCTGAGCCGGCCTCT
>NW_009715030.1:0-240 GCF_000703405.1 Apaloderma vittatum
TTGGTGACAGCCAACATGGCTTCACTGAGGGAAAATCATGCCTGACTGGTTTGGTGGCCTTCTACACCAGAGCTACAGTGCTGGTTGCTATGGGAAGAGCACCTGATGTCATCTACCTGCACTTGTGCATGACATTTGACACTGTCTCATACGACATCCGTGGAGAGACACGGACTTGATGGATGGACCACTCGGTGGATAAAGAACTGGCTGGGAGGGTTCACTCAGGGAGGTAAGGGC
>NW_009715031.1:0-9759 GCF_000703405.1 Apaloderma vittatum
CTTAGAGGTCTTTTCCAACTTAAATGATTCTATCCCTCTTATTCTCTTGATGTTGCCATTTTTTCAGTATTAAATAACAGAGCTCAGCTCTCCCCTGTTGAGCTGTGGCTCCAGCTCCCTGCTGCTCTTCTCCAGGCTGCTTCTTGAGTTCATTCCCAAGTTGTTCCTGGGAAGGTACCTGAGCAGATTCCCGTGCTCTCTACAGGGAGAATGCTCTAGACAGTTTTCTTTGTGCTCCTCTGTCCTGTGCTCCCATCTAACCAGGAGGGTGGAGAATCTGATCATTCCTATCTTACAGGGCTTCCTTCTGATACAGGAATAAATGTTACCTGACAATTCTGAAGCAGCAGCGCTGAGTGGGCGGAGAGTTATTGAACTTGTACCTGCAGTTTTTCTGTTGAGGTAGAGGATAGTCAGGCTTTTCATACTCGTCTTACATCCAGAAACATGCTGAAAGGATGTTGGGTGTAGATGATAGATCAGTTTAGAAGCTGGACGGAGGCCAAGGAGTTGAGCCTTCAGTGGATGCCCCCTTGTAGTCAGACAAGCCTCATGGAATCTGGCCTGATTATTCCTTCCTTTGCTTTGCTCTGCTCCCTTTTCTTCTGTCAGGCACCTCAGGTACTGTAGCAGTGACACATGTCCGTGCCAGCCAGGTAGAGAGGGCTCGGTGTCACGGGAAGCTTCTGGGGAATTTGTAAACCTCGACCATTTGTGCTCATTAAAACATTCTGTTGTCAGAATGGGTTAGTAACCCTGAGGACTGGCCAGATTTTAGTTTGATTTAACAACTTGTGGCTTCCCTTGATTTCTCAGGAGTACAGTATTGTTTATCCCAGAGCAGGTACTGAGAGCCTGCTCTGTTGGAAGGGATTTAAGTATATCTGGGCTTTGGCACCTAGCAAGGGAATGGTGTTGGAGAGAAGAATACTCCCAGGAACAAAGCCTGAGAATGGATTAAAACTTGCTTGTGATAGAAAAATGTTGCAGTGATTATTTACTACAGTAAAGCTATTTCCAAGTGGTTAAAAAAGTATTAAAGGGACTCTCCAGGAGGTTTGCATTACCATAGTAATGCTTAGGAGGCGGGGAACAATGTTTGCCAGTAGCACTAATACACCTCTGTGAGTAAAATCTATAGACAGCTGGATGTAAACACTTCCTTGATAGCCTCAGACTTGATAAAAGGTTGACTAGTGACATTTCGCTTTGGATAAAAGTGCATTAGCTCACGTCAGATGAAGCTTTTTCTCCACTGAAGGTTCACGTGGTGGTTTGGAGAGAGGCCCCTGGGAAAAAATACGGGAAGCACCAGTGACATCCTCCTTGCTTTTTGTGGGAGCAAAGGGGTTTCCGGTGTGACTCGATCACAGGAGGCCCCGATATGAAAAGGATTTACTTTGTGGAATCGGTTTGTCATCACTCGGCGAGATAATTGACTTCTGATTAGGAAGAAAATGTAGCTGAACGTTTGTGTTTGAGGTTATAAAGTCCTCTTCAAAAGACAGAGCTCCTACTTAAACAGCGACTGCTCTGACAAGAACAGGACGCTCGCGATTCCATTCTGCCGGTATTGATGTAACAGCTGTTGTTGTTCAAACAACTTGTTTCTCCCTCCTTCACGCTCCCTTCCCCTCTTGTTGCAAATCAAAGGAAGAGTGGGAATCGGCATTGTTTTTTCTAAAATACTAATGAGGTTGTTAAATTTTCTGCTTCTGGAAATGTTTTTTTCATGTGCTTCATGTACTCGCCAGGTCTCAGACCTGTTGGTATCCGGGTGTTTAGCTGGTGCTGCTGATCACCAAAGGATCCTGATTTCTTACAGACCTTTCTTCTGTTACCACCTCCAAAGTACAACACGAGCTAGCAGCAAGCCAAGATTGGTACCTCCTGCAGGCAGCCGGAAGGCTGATGTGGAAGTCACGGACCTCTCACTGTGAAGATGATACTTAAAATTTTAGAAGAGGAATTTTTGGTGAAGAGTGCTGAGCCAGGGGTACGGCGTACCTCTCTGGGAAGACTCCTGGGCAGGACAGGTTTCACTTCTGCCTCCATGAGCAGGCTTCAGCCTGGACCTGCATTGCAGCACTGTGGAAAAACTCAACTGGAGGCTTCAGTCTTTATTAGTTATCTACAAAGAGCTGGATTAGTATTTACACTGCTGAAAGGAGAGGGGTAAGGTTTTGAAAGCTGGTGCTAAGTCGGCCTGGATCTGGATTGAATTCGGAGGCATTGCACAGCGCCTCAGCCCTCTGTACGAGTGCCCAGTGGGGCTGCTGCTCTGGCTAATAGACATATTATGGGCTGTAGTCAGGTCTTCAGGGCAGTTCCTATGGAAGTATTTTCAGAGGAGAGATTGAGGTTGGGAGAGGTGGAAAGCGAATGCCTTGTTGCACTGAAACTGCCCCTAAGGAAAGGAGGATGTGCTTTCTCCTTCCATCTGTGACGTGGGGCCGCCTGGATCGTCCTGCTGATGCAGCGGCCGCCCTTCCCTGTGGATGGATTTCGTGTCCTTTTAATTCTGTCTGGAGTGCTCACGGTGAGGCATCACAGAGCTGATGCCTTTGAGGAGGAAAGCAAGCCTTCGTTGGGTCTCTAGGGAGCCAATTTATACTTGATCCTCTTGGGTTCACCCGTCAGGTGTGTCTTTGTTCCTCTGGGCTTTTGCCTCTGCGATAAAGTGTCAGTCTGCTGCTGGCTGTGGGACTGTAACCGCCCCGGTCATAGTTTCTGATCTTTAGCAAGAGGGGAAGGGAGACTTGACAAAATAGTTGTGCTGAAATTGGGATATTGGAGTCTTTCTGGTTGAAAATGGGTTTTGTTGTTCTCTCTCGCCAAGTTGCGGATTCTTTCAATCTCTGACCTTTAGACTGTAGCACCTTTAGATAATTATTACTAGTTTATCAGTGATACTAGCAGAAATGTGTGCGAAAAGAATGATCTTACCCTTGCGAGCCCTGGTAGGAGATATTACTGATATATTACTGTCTGATTTTGGATTTAATTGCAATACAGTAAAAAAATCTTTACATGTTTAAAAAAATATGTGTTGTAGCTGCACTTTTTCCAAGCCATGATTAGAAAGAAAAAAAAAATCGTGACAAATTCACTACTTGCTGTTGAACACTGACCTTTGCCTGATGGCCAAAATTAAAACTTTTATATGTCTGCTTTAAACACAGTTTGCTGTCTCCAGAAAGTTCTTGGAGAGCAGCCTGAATAGGAAAAGTTTTTAAAAAGTCTTTTGGAAATCCCAAATCAGCAGGGGATAAATAGAAATATCGACAGGAGAAAACAACTGTGTCTTCTGCCCACAAAGCCGCCAGTTTTTCAGAAAGATTTTTCCCTTTACTGGAGAAAGAGAGTGGTGAAACCTGATGCTGTCACTGGGTCTCCTGATGGGTTTTCTTGCTTAAATGAAAGCCCTCAGTTTTTCTTTGGTTTATTTTGTTCAGAGGGAGCGCTCCCATTAGGTGGTGTGTGTGAAAAGGTACTGGATGCTGTCTGAGGTGGATAATAAGGGAGTAAGCCAAGAGCAGCGTAATTTAGAATATGTGAAGTGATTCTTTTCAGAGCCTTAATGAGCAGTGACCCAAGCACAGGTAAATTGTCTGTAGGCTGTTTCAGCTTTCCTCCCAAACCTGTGATCATTTCCCTCCCCGGGCAACCTGCGCTTCACCACCATTAGCTTCATCTCACTTTTTTTTGTCGACATTCAAAAGTTGAACCACTTTATCCGCAATTGATGTGTGCTTCTGTAGAGTGGAGAGCGCTGCGGTGATGTAAAAGCATTTATAATAAAACGGCTCATTTTTGTGTTGGGAGAGGAATAATGGCTGTGAGATACAGCTTTATAGTTATAAAGCCATCTAAATTTAGAGTGTGGTCGTGCATTGTGGCCCAACTGCTCTAATGTCAAGCTGATGCTGCCAGGAAATGTTTTGCTCCCAGCGTTGTGCTCCCACTGATCTTTTTGCACTGGTGTCCCATTCCTTCCTTTTCAGTACGGTTTCCTTCCAGCTTAACTCTGAATCAGCTCGTTGTGGATCCGCTGGGGAAGAGATCTCTGTTTTTCAGCAGCAACAGGCTGTTACAGAATCACAGAATGTCAGGGGTTGGAAGGGACCTCTGAAGATCATCTAGTCCAACCTTCATCCCAGCACACCCAACCACTACACCACAGCCTCAAGTGCCAGATCTACTTTTTTTTTAAACACCTCCAGGGTTGGTGACTCCACCACCTCCCTGGGCAGCCTGTTCCAGTGCCTCACCACTCGTTCAGGAAAGAACTTCCTCCCAATATCCAATCGAAACTTACCCTGACACAACATCAGCTGAGCGACAGCACAAAGACATGCCCCAGGTGCAGCCTCTCATGCCAGTATTTGCAAATTATTTGCAGTTTTTCTACTTTCTCCCCTGTGATAAGTGATGTGTGGGGCAACCACGGTAAAAACGGTGCTTCTATGTTGTTTTGTTACGCTGAGTTAAGTTACTTCTCCTAGAAATAGCTGCTTTTGCTTATAGCCACCGATAAAAGTGCAGAGAATTGTGAGCACATGGTTTATACGGCGTATGCTCTGTGATGTTCTGTGTGTTATGGCCAACTTGAAAAAATAATTAAAAAAAAAAAAAAAAGATTTTCTGTTTCTTGCTGGATGTTGTTGGATAATTAATGGAGCTCGTTGGCATGAAAGCGCTCCCTCCCCAGGGATCGTTCCAGACTCATTAGATTCAGTGAAGGATGAGCTGGAAGCACCTGCCGCGTAAGAAACTGCTGCTTCTCTCGAGTGTGGAACGTTTGCTGGACACAGGAGCTGCAAAAGGGCTTCTGTCAGGCATCCCCCAGCAGCTGCAGGGTGGTGACAGAGGTGTGCTTGGGGTGCCAGAAGGGTTACTGCCTCTCTCTTCAAATAGGTAATGCAGGTGATACTGTACAAGGGGAAAGAAAATTCTTTAACTTAAAGGACAGTGTTGATCCCTGAAAGGAAAATGATGTTATATGGCCACAAATAAGCGGTGACTGAGAGTTAGGACAAAGCTTTTAGTCCTGAGACGTGCAGCTTTAAACAGTAGCTTGGGTGGAAAAGAGGGGAGGGAATTCAACAGCAGGTGGGCTCTTTGCAAACCGATTTGATGCTTTTCAGGGCAGTGGCTGTAGCAGATTGTACTTGATGTAGAAGGTCCTGAGCTGTCCTGTGGTTGTTTATCCTGTAAAGATTTCAGGCTACCGAGCGATGCTCGTGTGGTGTGAGCTCGCGTGGTGTGATACGAGCGTGCGCGTGGTGTTTGCCTCCCGGGAGGGCAGGAGAGGGTGAGCACAGGTGGGGGGTTATTGATCTGTAGAAAGTCATGAGGACAGCCTGCAAGGTGGCTTCACCTGTAAAATGCTTCACCTGCAAAAGGACATGGGGAAAGATTTGCTGCTCTTTTTGCTGCCACTTCTTTTGATAAGCGTTCGCTTTCATGTAGGATTTTAATGCAACTTCCAGTTGTTAATGTGATAGTATTTTTAATGCTCAGTTTTGCAGGAGAAGCCTTTCTGAGTCTAACCTTGAGCAAAGTTGAAAACAAACAAACAAAAAGTGAAACGGGAAGCGATAAAGATTTGGCAGCTGTACAACAATGGGTTTGTGTGGAAAGGCCAAAAGTGTGCTCTGTCTCATGTCAGAAAGACTGAAATAATAAGGCCTGGCCCCTGCTCTCTGCCTAGAGAGGCAGAAGGATGCCTCCCCGCTAGCTCTGGTCCTTCTGCAGCCTAGAGTGCTTCTCCTTGGAAGTTCAGAAGCTGCTCAGATGGCAAAGTGCGCTGCTCATTGATGAGTGTGGTGGTGAAATCGGGACCTCTCTGTTCTCCTGCAGGCTCTGTTCTCTGCCATCCTTGTGAGCAGAGCTGCCCCAGGCTTTCCATCTTCTCCCTGTGCTGGGTGCAGGTCATCGGTTATGCCATTTCTCGGCTCGTACCAGTGTCCTCAAAGGGCGGTTGAAATCCAAAGCCGGCTTAGAAATGGCAAACGTTTGTTGGAAGGACCCCAGAACGGCAGCCGGCAAAGGTCAGTGTGCCTGCCTTGCGTTGCAGCGTATGTTAAAACACGGAATTACCTTGATTAAAAGTCGTCATCGAGACAACAGGTGCTCCAAACACATTTTGTGGGAGTTGCTCTGAGTGCAGTGGACACCTTTGATAATGTCTTGACATCTACCTTGCTGTGCGCAGTTTTAATTTAACTAGAAGCCAAGGGCATAGATGGAACTTTGAGCCAAAAAACTTTGACTCTCTTTGTTGCTGGAAACATGTGCGGTTGCGCGTGTGTTATTTTAACCCCTGTATGACCACTGTCCTGAAAGAGCAGGTTGGAGAAGCAGCTCCAAAAGGGACGGCGAAGGTGCCTGTATGGGCAGAGCCCAGGATGGATCTGGCACACGGGGCTGAGTGGAGCGAGCACTTTGGGCTCCTTGTGGGTCCTGCCTCCCTGCAGAGGGTCGAAGAGCGGGTAATTAAATGCAGCAGCAAACATCTGCTGGCTCTGTCCCTAATATTTCTGATGTCTCCTGGCTGTGGCAGTACGTGTAATGCTGGAATTGCACAACCAGCTGCCTGGTTTCCTGGCTGCGTTTCAGGTTTTCCTGGATCTTTGGAACTGCTTGTGCCTTGGATTAGCAAAGAGGAGGTGGTGGCCACCTGTGTGGGGCAGTGACATAGCTGACTTATCAGTGGTGGCCCTGGTGTGCTATGCTTTATAGTAGCCTGGTTTTCCAAGCCATACCTTGCAGCTCCTGTGGAAAATAGCTGTGCCCAGGCAAGCTCCCCAGAAAGCCAGTGGATTAGTCTAGGGAAAGCTTTCCCTCTTCTGCATTTGGTCCGAGCGTTGCTGGCAGCACTGGCCAGTCTCCTGACATGCTGAGCACAGTGACCAGATGGTGGGGAAACCTGTCCTGTGCCCTCTGGGGCAGGGTGTTCCTCTATAAACATAAATGGATTATAAATTAGATAAAAGCTAGGTTTGTGGAACTAGTGTCTGCCGTTGGGTATCTGAGCGCTCTGGCAGGAACGCCGTCCAGCAGCGTTTCTGCTGAACGAGATGACCACCCCAGGAGGTGGGATTTCAAGCCAGGCGGGCTGGCCCAGATGGCCGCTGAAGTGGGGTCAGAGAGCGGCCTGGAGGTGTGATGGACAATCTGAAAATGGCTTAACTTCTGCTGTTGTAGGAAAATGTAACCTGAATGATGGTGAATTCGAGTAAAACGGAGTCTAGAGCATGAAACTAGATGAATTTTCTGGCGGTTTGTATCGCGAAACCCCTCCTTCCTTGACAGGTCGATTAGGTTTAAAGTGCTTGAACTCGGTGTGCTCACTGCGTGTGAAACCAGTGGACCTGTAATTGCTGCTGAACTGGTGTGTCCGTGGTGTCTGTGACAGACTCAACTGCGTGTAAACATCTGGTTTTGCTGTCCCTCGTGAGGGAACTGTCTTTGTCCACCTTCAGGGCAGCAGACGTCGCTCAGCACCTGACTGGCGGGCGAAAAAGCAGCAGCCCTCACCTCTGCACACCACCTGCCCCCGCGTTCAGCAGAAGGGGTCTTCAACAGGTGTGTGTTAGACAAGAAATTGGAATGGAAACAAGGTTTTAAACTACATATTTTACACTACTACATTCCCATCCAAGCTTCTCCTAGGCTATACATATGGTGGGGTGAGATTTTTTGAAAACGTAGTGGATTTTATGCCTTTTAGTGTCTTAAGTCTTTAAATGTGCTCCACTTAAGATTAGGTTTCCCTTCCAACCACATCATTAAATGTATTTCCAGTTGAAATATATACTTAATCAGCTGCCTCAAGGTTGTTATTTTAATAGAGAAGAGCTCCAAATACACTTATTTTCACGGTAAGATCACAGGCATTGGCCACCACTGTGTATTTCGGCTTTTTAGTTCACATGCGTGTGTATGCATATTCTTCCTGTCCTTGCACATATTCTCAGCTTCACTTTGTAAGCTGACTCTTCTCCTCTTGTACAAATTTTTTAAATGTTATTTTAGCAAATAATTGACTGGTTCTCTTTCGAGGATAAGCTCTTTTTAACAGAAGACAGTGGTACTACTGCCCTGCCAGTGTAGGTGTCTCAAATACCTCTTTTGCTTTTTGTGATGTTTAACTGCTCCTTTGACCTCCACTGCTTCTCCCTTCTTTAACTCAGCGCATTGAATTAACTTTAATATTTTATTTGTCATACTGAAGAGTGGTGTATGTATATCAATACACAGAGTAGAAAGCTTGTTTGGGACGGTAGCAGTAGCTGTTGGTGGCTAGGCATAAAACTACTTCGAAATACTTATAGGTGCTGATACAAGGTCTAATTAGAAGGAAGATGGATGAAACCTGGTTATTACAAATTCTGCTGGCCTGGGGCTCATCAAGGAGGAACTCAGCCAAAGCTGAGGACTCGGGTCCCTGGCTGGAGCATCGCCTGGGGAGATGCTGGAAGGATTTCTGCTCTTCCATGAGGAGAGAGCTGTTGTTACAGCAGGCAGATTTGTGGGGGTAACGAGGATGTGCTCTTCCCTCCTTGGCAGCGTGCTGTCTGAAAGTCGGGAAGTGGCCTGAGAGCCCTGGGGCGTTTCCTTGGACAGCGGCTTTCCAAAGGTGGTGTCTGCAGAGCGATGTTGGGAAGCAACGATCCCGCAGGGAATTGCTCTCGAGTGGGCCTGACACTTCCCAGCGTGAATCCCGGTCGGTGTGGAAAGGCTGAATCGCCTCTGAAGAGGGAAAAGCCAAAGGAAGGGCAGTTGAATTGCTTTTTACACCTTGTAAAGGGATGACGTTGCTTTAAGGCTTGGTGGCCTTGCCCATGTTCATCTCTGTTGACCTGCGTGGCCTGAGCTGGCTTGGGTTTTTCTGCAGAGTTGAGATTTCTGTCGGAATAGTGGTCAGAGGGAAGTAAGGGGTCCTGACTCTGTCCTGGGGAGGGCTGCTGGGCTGGAGAGGTTAATTTGTGGTTTTAGTGGAGTGTGTATCTGTAGGGCACTTCCTAAGTAGAAGGGGTAGGTACCTCATGTTAAAAATGCCTGAGATGCTCCTTCCCCTCTTTGGAAAATAAGGATAAAGACTTCTCAGTCTGCAAAAAGGGGCTGTGTGGGTTTAATTAACGTTTGCAAAGTGCTTGTGGATAGTATCTTTCATCTGAGAATCTAAAGGCAAAATATATTCTGGGCATTCTTGCTCAGCTTTGCAATTATTCCTCCAGCTGTCGTGAGCTGTGCCAACCAAAACTACTCTCCTGTCATCAACGGATTGTTGATGCCTTGTGACTTGTTTTGATTTTGATATTCTCTTCCCCGCGCTCCTTCTCCCTCCACACTTGCTACGCAAAATACAGTGTGCTTTCCCAACCTGGGGGAGAGAATAAAACCTGTTCTTTTCCGTCACAGACTATTTGTGTCTCGAGCTGTGTTCTCTCTTGCCCCCCTCTGTTGGTCTGTGCCCTTTTGAAGGGGTGATGGTGTCTCATTTTTCTTTATTTCTTATTTTCTTCTCTTTTTTTATTTTAATATTGCATAATTTATTAAATCCCAGTCACTCCGGAGAAGCCTGCTGGCCCATGCGCTGTCATTTTTTTATTTTAAGGTGGATGTGACATACCAAATGAATTCCTCCACTGCATGGATTCAGCTTCCCCTGAGTTTGTACTCGCAGCATCTGGGGAGTTAAGACTTAGAGCTTTGTTTTCCCTGTTCGGTCCCCGTATGTTGCCTGATCTA
>NW_009715032.1:0-234 GCF_000703405.1 Apaloderma vittatum
CCTCGCACTTCTGCCGCAGCCCACGTGGGCTTATGTCACGTCCCCAGGGCTGATGCCCTTCCCTGCACCACCAGGATGCGGATGCTGCAGAGTTGGGGGGCAGCCAAGGGCTCCCTGGGGCAGCACTGCTCAGCTGGGGGGCACAGCCCCACTCCCTCCCAACGGGGCTGCACTTACCCGCTGGCAGGTCTCTGTGCCTCCCGGCCGGCCCCAACAACTGGCTGCAGAACCTGA
>NW_009715032.1:549-916 GCF_000703405.1 Apaloderma vittatum
CCCCTTGCCACCATCTTCGGGCTCCTGACCAGGTGCTGGGGCTGGCTGCAGCTCCAGGAGCACAAGAGTTCCCGAAACCACGGCTGTGGGAGAGAGACGCAGCTCTACATTGCCGCGGAAGCCTGCAGAGCATCGCTACCTGGCACCCAGCTCTCCCGCTCACACCCTTGCGAGATGCAGCGTTGCCCTCTCCATCCTCCCACCCCTGCCCGCAGCTGGCCCTGACGCTGCACCAGCCCCGGACACACACCCTGGCAGGGCTTCGTCACCAGCGTTTGTGGGAACTCACCCTGGGCGCTGGGTTTCTGGGCACCTGCTGCCTGCTCGCTGCCTAGCTCCTGTGTCCTAGCTGGGACATGCTCCTGCT
>NW_009715033.1:0-7836 GCF_000703405.1 Apaloderma vittatum
GAATAGGTAGAAAACCACACATTTTAAGAGAATCATAAGGTTTTCTCTTGGCTTTAGACTACAGGCTTTTCATATATCCAACGGTCATATGGGAAGTGGGCATGACCCAGATGTACATCTGTACAATGTAGAAAACAAGCATAGAAAGCCAGGCAAAACCCAATGGAATTGGTAGGTAGTAAAAGCTAAGTAAGATGCAACTAGTAATCGTAACTTCAAAATATTTGCGCATTTAAAGAAGGAAGGTAAGAGAACTCTACTAAGGACAGCTCTGTTAAAACCTCCCGTCTCAGTGCCCCAGTTGTTCCAACAGCAAATTTCTCACCCCGGGGTGAGAAGGAGCATGTGGGCGTCTTAGGGCTCTGAAGCCTTTTATCTCAAAACCCTCCAAGCGTGGTTAAGAAACAGGCTAGGAAAATAGTTCTGTCATGCAGGCCAGCAGCACGCTGCTTCTGCAAAAACATTTTGCTCATTTCTTGTCACCAGGAACAGACGCACACAGGAAGTCTGGCGGGGGGACACATCCGAAAGGCTGGATTTAAATGATTAAAGGCACGCAGACATTTCCAGACGAAGGATGATTAACAAGTTACGGGGCTGGTCCCTACGTTCTGTTTGTGCAGCTGTAACCTAACACCAAGGACGACACTAATGAGCAGTGGGGAGAGGAGCTCAGGAGTGCTCTGATTGAAGAGGACACATCTTAGGGAAGCTGTGATACCAGGCTGCAGAGAGCTGTGGAGATGAGCTGTGCATTTTTACAGGCCTTCTTTTAGGATCAAGGAGGACGTGTGTCCTGTGAAAAGGTACGTGGCACGTGCCCAAGCTGAGCGCTTGCTTGTTTCAGAGCCCCATTAAAGACTGGCACTGAGACAATTTGCAAGATAACAAAGAATAGGTGATTTATGAAAGCAACAGATACAAGATTCAGAGCTGCCGTCAATAAATTCACTCTGCAATAGCGCTAATACGGAACAGAAATGTTACCAAAATATTACCCTGGGTATTTCTCACTGAAAGGCAAAGTGCAATTCTTACCAAGCCAGCGTCCCTGGCTGGGGTGAAGGAGAAGGAGCACAGCCCCTCGAGTGTCTCGTCTGCGTTTGCTCTCTCCCTCCATCAACACACTCCCTCCAAGCTCCTTACACCCTATCTCCCCTGCCCACCCCGGGGCGACGTTCGGCAGGATTTGAGTGGAGCGTGGGTGACTACAGGGAGAGCGAGGCAAAAATTTCCACCCTGGGCATCGTGGCCTTCAGAATTCTGTTTTGCAGCACCTTACCTGTTTGCAGGATGGCGCTGACATCGTCAGTGTCCGCCTGACCTCGCTCTTTAGCCAAACCAGGGTCATCCTGGCACCCCCAGACTCCCTCCTTCAGCAGGTTGTCACCGTGCAGCCCTTCTTGATCTCCGTCCCCAGCGCCTGCACAACAGATAAGTGGACACCTGCATTCTGCAAGTCTCAAATCCCTGTGTTAAAATATCACAATGTTTATAAGTAAAAAAATGTACAGTGGGTACAACGCACAGCAAAATGAACCCACCGCCACCAGCGCTGGAGGTGAGGGCTCAACGGGGTTTGAAAAGATGTGCTCTTTTACAACCGCCTTTACAAAATCAACAAAAAGCTTTCCTAAACACAACTGTAACATCTGACAGACAGGATTAAGGAGGAGCACCCCATTCTTCAAGCGCTGCTTCAAGGTGGTCAAGGATTAAACCTCATTTCCACGTGTGGACATTTCTACAGAGATCAAACTCACACACTCCAAATTGGGCAAAAACTTAAGCAGCCTCTACAAATTGGGCAAGAGACACGTGCAGAGCGGACAGTCCGTTGCTCGCACCGCCACTGTGCTGTAAATCAAACTGATAAAAGCTTTTCTTCCCTCAGAAGCAACAGTTGCTCCAGCAATAGAGTATTTGACAAGGTGGAGCCCAGATTAATTTTTCCTGACCGGGTTTAAAAAAGAACTGCGTGAACGCTAACAGGTTTGAGAAAATGTGCTTGCTTTTAAAGTGGAAAGAGGTTAGACAAGGGTGGAATAAATAGCCCGGAAAAAGCAGATGGTATGGTGGTTGTGATGGACCATCAGAAACGTCTCATTGCAGCTGGAATGCAAACTAAGTGTGTCTCAGCACTCCTGCCTTTTAATAGCGGTGCGTCCAACAACTATGCAAAAATGTTTTTCCTTACAGGCTTTTTTGCCTGCAGTGTAGCCATAACAAACGACCACAAGTTTATAAATGAGTTGAGACAGTTGAGTAATATTTACTTTGGTGATTATTAGTGACAGCGGCTAAAAAAGATTAAAAAAAAGAAAAGGATGAAAGGAAATAACGCAATCATTCCACTCTTCAAAACCAACTGATAAAAAAAAATAAATCAATGAGCCCCACTTTCAAGTAACTTTCTGCAACCACACGGGCTTGAAACTTCTGTTTCTGAAGGAAGTTGAGACTCCTTATTATTGAGTGCAGAAACTGACACTTGAAGAAAAATGCCAAATACTGTAGCAATCATAAATTAAAAAAAAAGTGTTCTTATCACAGGGATTGGCATCACTGTCCTAGAGTGCTAAAATACGTTTGTATTACAGCCTGTTCCAGTGCTGAGAGCGCTTGTCTGAGAATGATGGGACAAGACCTGTTTGTGGCTTTCAGCAGCATCTTTAGGGGCAATGATGAAATACACCTGTAGAGCTGCTTCCCACCGTCCTTCAGAGTACAAACCTGCACAACGCTTAGTAAAACTGCTCCTCCAACTGGGGCTGTGTGTGTAACTTTGCTACAAATAATAGTAAGAAAGATACTCCAAGGTCCTACTTACAATGCCTTGGGAGAATAACAAGGCAGAGGCAATCTCAGTCGAGCTATCGCAAACAGAGTAAGGGTTCAGAAATCTTACCAACAGCTGCCCCTTGCCTGTATGCCCAGAAAATACATGTCAGTCCTAATGCATCCTTTACCTAGCCCTCCTCTGCTCCTTGGAATTGTATGCAGACACACATATCTACATACAGAAATACCTATAGCGTGGCCTAAAGCCTCAGGTACATCAGCTCCGGGTAGGGAGCATCATCTCTAGGAGTCTACTCGCAGAAAAGACATCTTCAGCAGCGTCAGGGTCTGCCCTTCTCCTAGCTTCTCTATCTTACACTTCTTTAACATTTCAGAAGCAGGAAAAAACCCCTCATTTAAACAGAAATAGCACCCAGAACTGCAGTTCCCAAAGTACATTTTTCCAAGAGAGACTTAAAGGTCTTTCTCGTATGGGCCAAGTTGTGTGGGAAGGCACGGCAGGACACTGACAAGGCTCATGGGAAAGGGTGGGAGACGAATTCCGTATGCAAATGTGGAACATGACACGGCTGGGAAGGAGGAAAGGAATTAAGCACAAATATGATCTCTCTTTATCCCCACCGTTTCATGTTACAGATATTATTTATGCCGCTTGTTCCATAAAGAAACCTGTGGAAAATAAAACCAAGAGTTTCCAGCCTTTCAATAGATAAACAGCTTGCTAAGTGGAGGGGAAGAAGCGCTAATAGCTTGCAAGCATTAAACTTGAGCACAAGATTCTTGACTGTAGCACTGTGAAGTCTTTTCCAGGGCATGCTCACGTTGTTCCTTTCGGCGCTGCTTCATGAAGTAACCCTGAGAGAACACAACAAAGCCCACCTGCCTGCCCCTGAGACACACGAAGTGATGATCTGAGCGTCAAAATACATCCCCACACCTCAAGTCTGTGTTTAGAGGTACCCGAGAATTATTTATGAGAGCACTCTCCTCCAGGCATCGCATTTGGACTGTACAGCATCACAGTTTGTTGCTGCTGGACTAAGCTTTAAGCAGAATAACAAACCTGCTTTCAGATATACCAATTACAGGCTCATAAAGAGTGAATTCTTGATATATTACCACGCAGATAACTTGCTTTTCTAAACCAGTTCCTTGACAGTCATTTCTTGGTAGCCCACACAAGATCCCAGTCGGTGACAGAGCTGCAGGAAGGGAGATGAAATCCCCAGAGACAGAAGCAGCAGACTCTGTGGGCAGCGAGTTTGAAGGAGAAATGGGAAAAGGGAGACTCTTACCTCACTTGTTCTGCCTGGGAAGATGTATAATTTACACTCCATTTTGACCAGTTATTCGAGCATTTGTAATTTAGGGATAATCTGAGAGTTACGATTGCAAAGTCAGGAGAAGTCAGACACGGCAAGAACAACTGGGCATTACACCTCAAGCTTCCTTCTTGCCACCTTACCATGACAAAACAAGAACGGCGCTTCATGCTTGCCGAGCTTCCATAAATGGAAAACCTCAAAGTGAAAGGGGATGAAAGCATGTACTTAAGTTTTCAACCTCATATACAGAAACTCTTGCTCTTTGCATCCAAAGAGACCGAAACCTCGGACCCCACAGAGTGCACGAACCCGGCTCCTCCTGCTTTTGCGGAGAGTCCTGAACACCGCAGCTCACCGGCCACGGGGGAGGTGCCATGAATGAAATTCCCATCCCTGACTCTGAAGCCCTACAGGTACCACAGCCAAGTCATGTCCTACACGTGCAGCATAAAAACAGCACGACCGAGCATGCTCGAGCCTTGCAGCTTCTTCCACAGCGTGCGGCGCCGGCACGAGCCGGGTGACAGGACGTCATCTCCACACAGACGGGCTCGGGAAGCGGCCGCAGGACTCGCATGCTTTCTTCCCTTTCCTCTCTGGAGGTGTCTTCTGGCCTTGGAAACAGCAAACAGGGGCTTTAGCTCTCAAATGCCTGTCAGGCTGTTAGAAATCTTTGTCAGAACTGTACCGAAATGCCCCTAGCAATGCTTTCCTCGCTACCTACTGCCCAAGGCGCGGCCAGTCAGCAGTTCTCCCCCACATTTGACTGTTTCCTAGAGAGCTCTCACTGCCATCCCCCTGGCACAGCTCCCCAGCTCCAGCTCCCCTTTCAGGTCACACATTAGCTCCCTTCCAAATGCTCTACCAGGACAAAAACAAGCCTCTGTGTGAGAGAAAAGGAAGGGTATCTTCACCAGGGGACTTAAAATCCACTCCGAACTTCAAAAACATCTGTCAGCAATAGAGGCAAACCCAATATTTTTCCTCTCCAAGTGACCAAGAAGCAGTGAAGGTGTAACGACAAGTCTCTTTAGCAAACCTCAGAACATACCACAGAAAGCAGCCTGAGATTTCACGGACCCTAGGACTCCTGCAGACACTGTGCTAGCAGCAGCCTTACTGAGCTAACGTCGCTCTGACAGCTACGTGTGCTTAGGTTCAGCTGGTCGGTCTCTTGTCCTGCGGACGAAACGGCAAGAAGTCCAGACATGTGAGTTATTTAGAGATTGGAAGCGAGCAGCTTGGCTGTTTATGCTACAGAAGTACAACAGGATGGAAATACAACTCCCTGCACTCTCACTGCCCTCCAGCTGAGTTCTCTTCGGTGCACAGAATAAACCAAGGGTCACGAACTGGTGTGCTGCTCTTGCACAGCATAATCAGATCCCGTTGTTTTGTACGTGCCTAAGATTTTGGGGACTGTTTTGTTTGTTGATATAGGAACAACTGAGTAAACAAACTTGCTTTTTTCCTAAAATCTCACTCCAGAAAGACAACGCAACATCTGCGATTCCACATCTGCCCTCGTTCGTAATGAGCCATCACCTCTGCCACTGCCAAAATCCAGTTATTTATAGGAATGTAGACAGCTTGAGCTCAAGGCATTACTCAACAAGTGAGAGGAGAAATGAAGAATACCACACATTCCCCAGGAAATCTTATAAATAGGCAGAAATTAACTGCACAGAAAATAACTCTGCAGAGCAAAGCTACTGGAATACCCCGTTCAGCCCCAGCTACAGTCCCAGTCCAGCATGATGTTGCTGAGGCAGAGCAGCAGCCAGGGCACCCAGCAGATTAATAAACTGAAGCCTGGAGAAAGAAATACGGCAACAAGCTTTTGCTTTACATTTCCAGCAATAACACCATTTGCATCCACGCCTCTGGAAGCGGTATCTGAATAAACAAATAAACCCCCAAATTAATGAGAGAACACAGTAACATGCTTTACATCTGACATTTCTGTGCTGTAAGTAACTAAATGTTAACTGAAAATATCTCGGTCTTGGCAACACGCTACCCTTTCAGGGGATGATTTGACATGTTCTTGCCTTTAACAGCCGAAGAGGCGGTAAGCAGAATCTATCGAGCTTCTATCGGCTCGAATTTCTCCGCAACCCAGAGGCATACGGAACCTGCTTTCCACCACGCACGTGGATTTTATAACAAAATACTCATCACCGCTTCTCACGAGCTGGTTCAATTAATTTGGCAGACTGGCACTTCAGCTCCTCGACGAAATTTAGCAGCGCTTAACAATTTTTAGAATCTTAAGAACAAATGAGGGAGAGACCAAATGTTGTTTCTGCCTTTGGCAGCCCATGAAAATGATAACATCCTTGCTAAACCCTCCAAAGTCTAAGGTTATAGATTCAAAGTTTAATCTTCATCTATTTTTGCACATCTGTGCTGCTGGTTTCTACAGCAGTTCTGCAAATATTTCCAGTAGACCTCAAAAGATTTTTGTTTTAAAACTGATTGATGAGCTGAGAGTCATGTTCAGTGCTTACGGTGTTCATATCTGTAACAATGAAAAGCTGAGCGCGAGTGATGGATATAATCTGTTAACAGGACTTAAAGGCTATTTGTCTGTTTTCCATTTTCATTTCCCTGCACAGTCATAAATTGAAGCCAAATTGATTCAATGACCCAGATATTACTACTTTGGCAACTTGGTCATTTTTGTCTCCTGATCCAAATGGCTGCAGCACATGAAGAATCTTTACGTCTTTTCCCATCAAGTGGCTATCTCAGTCATTTGCAATCAAAATGCTAAAACGGCCACGTCAAAGGAAAGGTGTCGCTGTTTTTGCTGCGAACCAAAGAGAGTTAGGCATAGCTGCAGACTCAAATCTTTATTCCTAAGCCTTTTATAAAATTATCTCGCTTCATCATCTGCCATCCAATTATCGCTCAGACAGATAAACCACATCTCACGCAAAGAAGATAAAAGCTGATTGAACATCTTCACCTGAACAATCCTTCTCTTTTGGTCCTTCGTGGTGAGACCAAGGTATAAACAGCGACAAGTGCCCCTCTGTCCTACGAGGGATGCTTCCCATCTGTCTAGAAACAAGGGCTCACTTGTATTGCTTTAGCTATATCCTAGGGAATATGTTAAAATAACACAGAGAACGTTAATTCTTTCCAAGACCAACTGTCAACTACAAGAAAGGCTTCTGCCTCTTTTTTTCGTTACGCAGCAAAGAAAAGCTTTCACCGAAAAGAATTAAAATACTCTAACCCTTACAAAACAGTGGATTTAGTTAATATGTGAAATTCTCTTTGGTGCTACATAAGTAATCAGGAAACAGAGAAAAGAGGCAGAAGGCTTTATGTCACAAATCAAGACAGCTAATTTCATCTCCGAAGCGCAGTTACTCAAGGGACCGACTTCTGAAAACTGCGCTATGAAAAAAAAGTCTAAAAAGCCTCCTGGAAATGCTTAATATTTAGGATAGCCACAAATGGTGTAAGGAAACAACTCCAAACACCACCACAAAAGCATGGGGAGGAACTTGATGAGAAAAGACTCAGATATATAAATTATCAAAACCTGAGATAACCAACCCCTCTTTGTCCCTGCATTTACTCAATACGTCTATAAAAGATGGATTAAAACTTCATTTTAGATATTGATAAGGAAGAAAGACTGAATTCAAATAAAACTATCAAATAAAGCAAATCTTTCTTTCCCTGCTAGCCTGAA
>NW_009715034.1:0-9619 GCF_000703405.1 Apaloderma vittatum
AACGGGTATGGGGTGCTTGGGCAGTTTTTACATCAGCTCTGCTTTTAAAAGATATCCTTGTTTCAAGCTTTTTTAAAAAAAAACCCAAAACACAAAGAATCTCATCTGCAACATGCCAAATAACCCCAACTTTAGGCTTGCTATATGTGAGAAACCATTGGGAGGTACGTCTCTAATATGTAACTTTGCGAAATAAACAAAGAGAATCTGAACCTACATGGAGCGTTCTCTAAATAGGCCTGCAATCAGCTAGATAGTTAATTAGTCATAAACACGACTGCCTCTTGAGGAACTTATTTCGAAAACCAAAAGACAATAGACACGGGCAACATGAGGACCATTGTGCGTGGGGGGAACAAGCATCTCCATGGATAACATATGAGAATTTTCCCCTGGGAATTGCGCTGCTGCTGACTGGCTCCTTCTAGCTGCCTAGGACCAGCTGCCGCAGGGGTCCTGCAGGAGTTAATGCAGCTTGAGAGAAGCATTAACTCCCTGGATATCCATCAGCTTCCAAGGGCAGGATGCCACGGACTGTGTTTCCTCATCAGCAATACTCGTGCTACTACCTGCACATCCTACTACGCTGCTGCACCTGGAAACCTGCCAAGGTCTCAGAAGCAGACAGCAACAGCCAAAAGCACAACAAAGCAGCACAACTCCCTTCCCCAGGCGAGGTCTCCACCATATTCCCTTTGCCACTGGAATGGAAGAGCTGGCTTTGTTTATGGAAGTGCCGCTTTAAATAAGCCAGAAGCAAAGTAGTTTCAGCGATTCTGGAAATTAAGTCATAGACGAGATCCCATATTTACTTTAAAATATTCTTTTTAGTCTTATGATGGTTTATAGGTTAGCAGTTGTTACTATATCCTTAGGGAGAGAGTGCAGATGGGTCCAAGCCAGCTACTAGTTACGGGTTGTCGTGTTTCATGATAATTACAGATGGGGTTGGCAGTACTGTTTATTACTGAGATGCCTGACCTGCCTTGTTTACCTTTTTCTTTTTTTAAGTTTTATTTTATTTTTTTCCTTCCCCTTACTCATTTATGCCAAAATTGCAGCACCGGAGCTAAAATTTTCCATTCTTTCCCCAGGCTGATTTTTAGAGGGAAGCTTCAACTCAAATGATACAACTATTTCCAAGAAAAAGCCACTGATACATATTTCTCTTTAAGATTTTATAGTTGCCAATTTTCAAAGCACAGATATGAAGTCCTGTAGAACAGCATTCTGAATTTTGACTTCTTTGTTGGAGTGACATCTATAATAGTCTCCAGAGTTTAAAAATTTTGAAGAATTAGTTTGCATGTATTTGGAAGAACATTCCAAAGGTTTAAAGGTGTGAATTCCAGAGATAATGCCTTTTCTGGTAATATTTCAGTATCCAGCTGAGGGGATTTTCCTGCAGCTGAAGTACCTGTCTTTGTGGACTGTGTTTACTTAAGAGTAGGAATGCTTTCATCTTTGTGTTCTTAATGAGCCGGTATGTTGTTTTTTAACCAAAAAACCCAAACAATCAACAAAAAAAACCCCACCAAAAACAAAACCCCAAACGAAAAAAACCCCAAAACTAGGAAGAAAAGGAGGGAGGTAGGAAGAAAGGGAGACACATCTGGGATTAAAGACTAGCAACAGAAAAAACCTCGAGGAAAAAGATGCATGTCTGTCTGGATAAAGAGATTGTATTGAAATTAGCTGTAGCAGTCCTGGAGGCTGGTTGAAGAGACACCAAAAACTCAAAGACTCGTAAATTATTATGACCAAGAAAATCATCTGGGCTGATCAATTTGACCTCACCGAGATCAGGCTGGGAAAAAGTGAAGGAAAGTGGAAGGATGCCACAGATGATCCAGTATAATGCAGCAAGCTGAGATAGGACCAGAGCAAAAAATCTTGTATTGAATAGGCAAGAATGGAAATAAAAAGCTGAGAAAACTGGACTGGAATTAATTGGCAGGATGGACAATAAGACCTGAAGATGAGTTTATAGAGAACTATAAAGATGACAAGTTCAGAGGTCTGTTAAGTGTGTCTAAATGTACATTCAGTAACTCCGTTCATAGCAGTTTCCCCTAAAATTTTGTACAAATACTCCAACAAAACCCACCTGCTACTGCAGAAAGGACTCAAGTGACAGCATCTGCTAGAATTGAGATCTGTGTTACTTTTGCCGAGTTTGTCAGTAGATACTATAACGCAACATTCCCTGTGTTTTGTAGTACACAATATGGATGAGCTCTTACAAGCAGCGAGATTTGTTTTGGGAGGAGACTTTCTTGATTTATTGATGCTGCACGTGGATTAGGAGAAGTGACTAGCGGGATGGGGAAAAAGGACGATAACTACTACACGGGCAAAAAGTATTGTCCTTTGTGTAAGGTTTGTATGCTGTCTTGGAGAACTGGATGCCACCTGTGTCACGAGTAGGATTTGCCTTCCTTGGTGTTAGATGTCTGTATCTATAGGCATCCACGTGTAAGTCAATCTGAACTCCTTTCATACTCACTGGAGAAAAATGGGTCCTTAAAAAGGCAGTTCTTCTGACCTATTTTAGCTATCTACCTTAAGATGAGACAAGTTGTGCCCCAGAAGCGCCTGTTTCTCTCCACTGACGATAAAGGGAGAGAGATGAATCCTACTCAGTACTCTGATACGATAGCAGGCAATTCACTCAAGTCACTCTTTTCACAGTGGCTACAAATCGCACGTCTGATTTCCAGAAGGTAAAGACAGCCTTAATTCAGTGTCCCATAACTGACTGCTCTACTCTGCCACTTACTAGAATGTGATTCTTTAAAATGTGAAATATTTAGTGGAATCATGTACTTCCAAATCTTGTTATTAAATATCCACTACTTATTTTGCTCCTATTAACATTATTTCTACTCTGCATTTTGAGAAACAACCACATGTGGTTTTGGAAACGGAACGACATATGAAAATAACGTGTATCAGAATGCAAAGCACATATAACAGAGGCAGAGTGAGAACTGAATATTCCTATTGCAGTACTTAACATATATATATTACTGTAATTCCAATAGTTATGGTTTATTAAAGTTTTACCAGCTATCCAAAACTTCACGCTACAGGCTTCTTTACAGTGGATCATGTCCCTTAAGTGTGGGCCAAAATATATTTTCAGAATTTGGCAACCAAAAAGGAAAAATTAAACCAAACAGCATGAAGTTAGAACTTGTGATGGATAATATGGCTGGTGACTTGTGAACAGCACAGGCGAGTGGTTATATAGCATTTCGCAGACCATCGTACAGGAACTGTTAGAAAACCTAAGAGGTCCAGCTTCATCCCCCTCCACCTCCCTGGCAAAGGAAGACAGCAAATGTCACCACTGCTCCCTGGTGACCTGACCAGCACGTTTGTTTCCCTGGGTAATGAAAAGCTCGGTCAGATATACTACATTAGGAAGCATTAAACAACTCTCTATTAAATTTAGAAGATTTTTTTTTTATCTGAAAGGAAACTGAGTAGTTAATTGGCCCACAATTAAATAGAAATGCCATTAAAAAAACCCCTGAAACAGCTTGCCAGGCCCAGTTTTCTGCTTTGCCTTTTATAGTGTCCTGATAACCTAACTGTCATATCAAGGCATTAACTGAGAATATTCTGAACATTATAAAAACATCTTGATGGATCAAGTGGTCCTGAGGGACAAAGTGCATATGGCAGACATAGGCAGTTAAGTAAGAGGAGAAAGGCAATACCACTATTCCATCAAGAAACTTGAAAGGCCTGAGGGAGCAACACAGACTCATAAATGTAGGATCAGAGGAGATCATTACGAGTGTTTATTCTGACATTCTGCACAGTGTGGCTTATAACAATCCCCTGATTTAATACGAGCCTCGTCTGGAACACACCGAATTCATGAGAATCCCTTATTAAGTTTCCTGATGGCAAAGTATCATTGCAGTTAAATGGGTGCCTTATTTTATACTTATACATCACTTTCCTGGGTAGTGAAGTTAAGAAAACTTCTGTGCCACTTCTGCTTTTAAATATGGGAATGTGCCAGATATGGCAAGGTGAACAGTTACACCATTTATCTCCTCCAAACTAATCTATCTTAGCTCCTGATTTTTTTCATAAGAAGGGAAAAAAACCTCATGAAACAAACCACAGAGAACCAACAGTTGTAAAGTTCAATCATTGACTTTAAAAAAGATTCATTGTCAAGGTAACAAAAAAAAAAAAGGGAAGGGAAAAGAGGCTTATTCATAACAATATCATTTTATAACTATGGGGAAAAGAAGGATTGATGAGGATAAGCTAGAGAAGTCTAGGCTAAAATACAACTGCAGCCCTTTATAGCTGTGTGATTTGGAACTGAGTTTTGTTCAGTGGCGTTTTAACATTTACTCCAGTTTGGAATCATTTGTGAACTGTAAATTTTCTTGGAGTATACTCCATTTGCATTTGTTGGTACGTGTGAATAAAGCAAGGGAGCAGATGTTGAAAAGCTCCTCAGGAGAGTTTTGCCTTTCCCAGTGCGTTCGAGCTAGCAAAATGGCTTCTGATTAGAGGGCATACAAGAGTTCCCCAAAGAGTTCTCACAAGTGTCACCTGTGACCTGGAGCTAAGCCACTGCAAGGAGATCTTCCCACTGGAGCCATGCACACCACGCTCCACACCTCTGTACATGAACATGGATACACATCTCAATACTTTACAATGGATTCTACATCTTTCTCATACTAACTGAATTTGTTTACTCTCCTAAAATTTCTTTTCCTCCCCTACATTCATTTTCTCCCCCTCACCCCCCAAACACTCTCCTCTAGATTCCCTGGGGATATTTCCTTTCCTTACCACAGTTTCAGAGCTGTTCATCCATCTTCACAATATTTATACCAGCTCATTCAATTTCTGCATCATATCCATCACCTTTCCTACTAAAGACAGATTATTTTGAGAATGTGTGAATCCTTAAACTAATTTGGAAGTGAGGTCAATCCTAAGAAAAGCCCTATAATCTCTTTCCCAGCAATGGAGAATGCTTCCGAGTTGCCAGCCTCTGCCACTCCAAAGAGCAAGATATCAGCATGAGTAATAGCACCCAAGTGGTCTATATAATATTAAAGGTCATCATCTTCATACCCTGAGGCTTACGTTCAAATTTAACCTTTTTTTTCCTGAAGGATACTGGTGGAATAGAGTAACGTATTTATGTCTGTGCCAAGAGCAGCCTGTCTTCAGCTTGGCTTAGAGGGCCGAAGATTTGCTTCAGATCAAAGACTGTAATTCATAAGAACTACAGCTGGCATAATCATAAATATCTTTTTACAGTCACAAATGTTGTAAAGGCTGTGCAGTGTTAACTCTAAGTGAAAATACTGTTTAAAAAATAATTTGAAACAATAACTCTTGTAAATGTTCTGACTGTTGCATATGCTTAGCCATCAAAACTAAAAGAGCAAACTGTTTGCAAGATGTAAAATGTGATTCTGTTGAAAAATGACTCTCATAAGTGTGGCCCAGTAACACTTAGAAGTCTACTGCTTCCTAATCAAATTGATTTCCTTAATGACCTTAACGACTTGGATCTTACCGTTGTTGCTGACAGTAAAGTTAGACTACTTCCCTTTTGTCTGATAGTGTTTTCCAGAAGCCAAATTAAAATGTTACTTCATCCTGTACCCCACGATTTTCAGAGCATGTTCTCATCACTTCAGCAGAATTCTTCAGTAGTAGTATCACGGTACTTAAGAGGCTGTCAGCACTTTTGTGGTACTTCCCGTTCTACAAAATGGAAACCTGCCCCTGCACTGCAAAATCTAACCTGTGCAAACGCGTTTGCCATCAGGACGCTTGCGCAGCCATCACTGAAGTCTCAGCCTGGAAACAATCGTGCAGCATCTGCCCTATGTCTGCTTTCAGGTTAACACAGCTACAGATCGAGGATTTCTTCCTTCTGCCTGGTATCAGTACTTGTCTTTTAGTTGCCATGGTTTCATTATTGACTCTCGGTAAAGCAAAAATGTGGAGCTCACCACCCTACAAATACACCTGTTATGCTCTTGTGGTACGACCTCATGTGCCATAGTCCCAGTCAGAATAACCTCGCCACAGACTTCCACCGGGGAGACGTGATCTAACAAATCTTTCCTTGTGGCTCAAGAGGTAGTATTTTCCACTGGTTTGTGTTTGGTACGAATATTTACTAATAAACCAAATACAACGAGTATACTTAGAAATAGGCTGTCAAATTTCAAATAACCTGGGCACAGTTCTTGTTTCATAACAGTCGTGGTTGTATGATGTGGCACTTAGTGCCGTGGTCTAGCCGTTGCAATGCTGCTGTGTCATAGGCTGAACGTGATGAGCTCAGAGGCCTTTTCCAGCCTCAGCAATTCTGTGATTCTGCATAGAAATTTGCCATACACTTCCCTATAAGCACATGGTCTGTTTAGACACTCGGGTGCTAGTTTAACCTTCTTTTTGATGGCACTTGTTTATGGAATTCATTTTTAAACAGCAAATTCAGACCACAGTGTCTAGGGAATGGATACTTCTTTCTGACCTTGTTCTACCTGTATGCGGTCTACAACGCATTAAACTCTGGCCACTATTCTTCAAGATCACAGACTGTCAATTTTTTCTGCATGCATACGTCTCCATCTTGTATACATAATCTGTGATCCTACTGAGACAAATGGGCGAGTCTAGAACACGGTGTATTGCTTCAGAGAACTTGAGTCAGATTCCTGATTTCAGAGTGAGTCGTTTACATTTATCATCAAACAAAACTACACTTGGGGTCAAAGTCTGCTGAGGATTTTGTAGCTACACTGAGGAAGGTGAGACACGGTGGGGATGGTATAGGAAGAAATAGTGTATAAATAACACCCATCCAAACAGAAAGACTGTTTCTGCCACACTCTGATAGCCTGCTGGTGATAATTTAACTACGGCAAAATTTAGGCTGCTGTCAGAATAATGACAGCAGTAGATGTGGAACTATCTTAACTTTAATTTAGTTAGCTCAGTACCAGTGACCAGAAAGCTATGGAGTCACAGGCTAGCAGGCCAGATGACTAGCCAAAAAAAAAAAAATCAGGGGGGTTTACACAGTTCCATAAAGCACATACGCTGCCTCTGAAACCTGAGTAGTGAGCTGAGAGTTGGCTAAACCTACTGCAGTCATGGTTGTTTTTTTTTTTACTGCAGTGTTGAATGGTACCCAATTTTAGTTATTTTTTTGCAAGAGTGGGTCAGTTGACGTCTTCTAAATGTATTCCAAAGTTGTACATTACAACGCCATCTAAGACTAGACAAGCAGCACCATATGACAAAATTATCAGGCACTTCCTGTCCATGTTAGACCACAAGAAGACCCGTTGCTGTAACAGTCCAAACCTGGACATCCATCATCTTAAAACGCACATCTGCTAGTGTTACCGGTTTGTCCAGGTAAGGTATCTGTACACTGCACAGAGCAAGCATCATCTTATTGAACACGATCCCCTGTCTTGAGGGGGGAAGTCTGCATTTTTAAGGCATAACGGGAAGTACCTGTGAGGATCTCCAGAAAGAAGAGTGAGAATTGGCTAGCAATAGCAGGTTGAGAACAATTCATCTGGCCAAAATCAGATTTTGCCATCATTTAAGGGAAGCAGAACTAAGAACCAAGAAGCAACTGCAATCACAATTACACAAAACCTAAGGAAGCTTCATATAGAAACAATCACTGAACTTCAGATAAAGAGACCTAAAAAAGAAGTTATTGCTGGGTTTTTTATATATTTTTGAGCCTTTTTTCTATATAGTATGAACAGAGTTGACAGTTTTGCTTGCTTAATAAGTTCCATCATGAGAATCTCTTTCTAATGCCTTCAGCTTTGCCAAACATTGTTGTAAATGAATTACATTGTTGAGTTCATACTCATTTCTTTCTTTAATGACGCTATAAATGGTGAGACATTTCTTTCAATGAAGTTAGAAAGAAAAACTTAACTTGACAATGCGAATCCATGTGTGCTCATGACACTTTCTTCTTTCAGCTTGGATGTTTACAACAAACTTCACCATTTAATAGAAGAAGTACATTTGTAGCCTGCTTATTGGGAAAAGTTTGAAAGTATTATTTTCCTAATCTAAATTTGGTTTAAAAATCAAAAGGCCAGAACAATGAATCCATGTTGTTGTCTTCTTTAATAGGAAGATTAAAAACTATTTTTGTGATTATTTAATGAATATGTTAGCAATACTACAGAAATTTTTGTGAATTTCTGCTACAGTCTCTTTAGTCTGAGTTTTGTCACGTAGGCTGTGCAGACAACATGTTTGCATTTTGGTGTTCCTGTTTAAATTTATTGAAATCTGGCCATTCAGCACTTCTCTAAAATAATTTCTAAATATGCTCAGAAAAAGCTTCTTAACAGGGCTTGCAGTAAATACTTACAGAGCTGCCACGTGTTGACTGTGTTTCTGCCTAGCATTAGCAGCCCCTTCAGTGCAGCTGACAGCAGTAGCTGCTGGGGCATCAAATGTCAAAACCAGGAGCAGAAGCAAGGCCCTTATGCTGGTCCCAAACCAGTTAGTGGCAGAAAGAGGATGCAGCCTAACTTAAATCGGAGGTAAGGGTAGAAAAAGGAACAACAGGTTCAGGAGCGTAAATGAGAGGTAAAGTTGCAAGCCTGGGAACAATAGGAATTTGAACTGAACAACACAGTTATTTAATGTTTCTTGAAATTGTCCTCTTCGAGTATTTTGGTCCCAATCCCTCTTTACTGCATATCTTCCCAAGCGTGCAGTGATTACTTCTGTAATTTCTGCCTTATCTTTTTTCATTATTCTTATCCTTATGCTATTTAGTGATTCACAACATCATTTGCCTCCCCTCAATAATGCGTCTATGATGTCAGGTGCATTATTTGTCTTTTTCAAAGGCAACCACATAACGACAGGACATCCAGGCCACCATTCACAGGAATGTCTTTTAATTCAGCATTTCTGAGACTGGTAGATATCAGCAAGAAGAGAGGAGGCACAAGAAATGGATTCTTTCGAGTAGCGTCAGGAAGCCTCCAGAACAGAAGCCTCCAGGATACCCGACGCCTGCTTGGTGAGCTGGGACCAAGGGCAGAGGGAAAGGAACAAGGGTCTCTGATGAGTGAGAGGCTGCCCCCACACTGGGGGAGCAAAGGATCTACGTTGTCCTCTGGAGAAGCTGGTGTGAGTGTGTGCATGGCCTTAAAACAATGGAAACAACACAGTAAAAAGCTCATTTGTGTTTTTCGTGCTCCACCCGAGAGCTGCACACATAGGAAGTGACTGTGGTTGTGTTCATTGGTGCCAAGTATGATTCAAGCAGATATGGCGTATAAGTGCCCAGTGTCCTCTCTGTCCCCTTGGTGGAAGAGTTTAGGAACTACTCAGGGGTAGAGCAGGGCTGTGGGTAGAGACCCAGCAAATCCATTAATCAACATCTATGATGAAGAAATCAAGCAAGCAGCACTGGCAGCGTTAACTGCTGCTGGGCTCTTGCTAAGGCTGCAGAGTGGGATTGCTGGTCTCTGCTGCAAAGATCTGATGAACAAAAATAACAAGAAGGTTCAAATATCCCCTAAAATTAAGTTTCACAAAAGGGGGGGGGGGG
>NW_009715034.1:9650-13229 GCF_000703405.1 Apaloderma vittatum
TTTTCAAGTCAACTTGTGCTTGAACTCCTCCAACAGCATCTGACTTCGTTGCTACTGAAATGTAACTGGGATCATGATGTGGCCATTTACGTGTTTTTATTTCTTAAAGACAAATTTTCAAAATTAACATGCTCAAAAAACCTGTAAGAATTCAGTTTCAATATGTTCCTTTAATGCTTGTAGTGACTCAATGTTTTTTTCCTTTTTGTTTTTTAAATGTAAAAGTAAATAATCTGTAGCTTGTCTTTGAAGCTATATGCTCGTTTGGACTACTAACTGCATTTTATGAACACTGCAAAATTTCTGTGATTGAAACAAAAAGTTATTCTCCCCTGGAACACTGGTGCAGTCTAAAAATCAAGAGAACAGAGCCAGGTACTTATCCACTTGCCTAATATTAAAAATGTGAGTCATCCCATTGGCATGCCGGTTTGTTGTTGAATTGGGGCCTATAGACAGAGAGCATCATTTATTTAGTGCATTTGTCACTGGAGGAAACTGCAGATCATATGAACATGGTTATTCATCTTTCCTCCAGGTCTGTTCAAGAACGAATGATCCTTTACCATCCAGTGAAGATATCTTCAGACACTACAACAGCTGAGCCATACCCCTACTGTAAACATTGCTCAGAAAAATGTAACTAAGCAGACAACATGCATAGATGGCAAGAATGCGGATGAATCTTCTTAACATTTCATATGTATCTAAGGAATCATCTAAAGCCAAGGCAGCATCTAGCGTTCAAATCCCAACAGGCAATTTTCTATTGCTTTACTAATCACAACCAAAAAAAAATAATTTACCTTTACACAGGTGTGTGAAAATTTTGATTAAGTACTTTCCTGCTTACCACCTTATAATAGAAAGCAAAATGCATTTAAAGTAATCACACATTCTTTCTTCTCACATACTGGCTACCAAGCCCTGTCTCTGATCTGTGACTGTGTAAGGCAATGCATTTCTGTGTTGCTTTTCTCAACAAAAGAAATTGCTGTAATTAAGAGAAGGTAAAAAAAACCAAACAAAAAAACCCCCACAAAACCAGAAGGTTTGGAAGAAGAGTCAGGGGGTGCTGCATGAGCTTCCCACCTCCTGAGTCATTCTGCTGTCTCTCCCAGTGTGGTTCATGCATCTAAAAAAATAATGAAAGGAATATTTTTTTCTCTCTCATACAATGGGAAATGAGGATTTTACAATAAAAGTTCATTCTTGGATATATAAAGTGATTCACAAAACACATATGCTTCATATGATATTTGCAGCAGTGCAAAACCATGTTTAGTCACAGACAAGACCTCCATTCTGTCTTCCATCAGGGAGAGGCTGTTTTGGGAGATGAGGGAGGGGAGAATCCTGTAAATCTCCTATACCTCACAGAAACAAAATGATCAATTTAGGAAGCCAAGAAAGCCTCTGACTGAAGATGGAATAAAGAAGCAACAGCACATTTCTTGATTAAAACTGGGCACTCCCAGGGATGTATTTGTATGCTTTAAAATATACACCAATTTGTATTCTGGACACAGCACTAACATAGCCATCAGTAGAAAAAGAAAACACTTGTGGATGACCATCTCAAACCAACAGCAGCCAATTACCAAAATAGAATGAAAAATATATTTTCAAAAGCACTGCTAATTATAAACATATACCACAAAAAACCCCACAAAAACCAAAAAAAAACCCATAGAACCAGAGAATACGAAAGAACAACAACATTTTTTATTATTATGCTAAGACCTAATTAAATAGTATGAAAAATCCATGCAGTGGTAAAGATGGCTATTATTTCCTCTCCTCTTGCTCTATTAATATTAATTGAAAACTAGGTGTGGCACCACAAGAAGAGAACCCCGGTGCTAACAACTAGAATTTCTTGCTTAAGCATTTTAATTAAGTATCATGTTGTCTTACCTGATTAAAAGGGAATTACAAATCATAGCATAAGAAATATCCATACACTTGTAGATGATGAGGCTCCTTCTACTGCAGGTTCAGGGCAAAGAAGCTCATAAACTCTTAATTTCACTGAAATGAAAAAGGAAAGAAAGAAAGAAAAAACCTCTCCATCAAAGCAACCTCTGCAGTATTCTGTAGTCTCTTCGCCTGCTTCCTGTTCTGAGATTCACTCTTTGAATCCCAGCATCGATCAGAAAATTGGTCGTGGGAGAAAAAATGGGGGGAGGGAGAAAGAGAAAAGGAGGGGGATGAAACACGGCGACAGCATATTACGTGCTGGCTCCACCTACTGGCAAGGAAATCAGTCCAGCTGGGTTCGTAACACCCAGTCAAAACAACTGGGTTTTAGATTTAAATAGTATATTAGCCCTTGATTATACAGCTTTTAAGTAAAGTAAGTAGGTTAAGATTAATGAATGCTTGCATATTTTAAAAATTGGTTTGAAATTTAAAATGCATAACTTTTTCCTTTTTTAAAGTAATGAAGTATTTGGATACATCCATATACAAATAATGGCAGAAAGATCAGGGTTCTGCCAGATATCTTTATTTCACTGTGTACTAACACACGTTATGTTTAAAAATAAAGAATTAATTCTTTATTCAGAACCCACGGCTACAAAAACAATAGAAAATAAGTGTGCGTGCTTTTTTTCCCTTTGGTTACTGTTTCTGCAAAATATATATTACACTTAAACCTTCATCTAAAGCCACAGGAAAAAAATCAAGTTATGTAAGACAAAAGGAATGGATGCTTGGATTTCGTCAGGACTCAGTGAAGAGTTTTTATGGTGAACTGTTTTACTTACTTTCGTCCAAGGCTCTCTTTTGTATTTTATAACATCTTGAAACTGCTCTGTGGTACTCTGGATACTACTCATTTTAAAAGACAAATATGCAAGCTGACTCCCTCACCCCAGTTGTCTCTGGCTACAGTCCCCATAATAGCAATGCTGGATTTACCGTTTCTAAAGGATGCCTTATACTGGAATGCTGTATAGCTGTGAGTGGCTATTTTTATTTATCTATTTTCTGAAGAGTTTTCTACCACTTACACCTGCTCTGTCACATCAAACAGCCAACAGCCACCTGCATGCAGGGCTTGCTCAACAATTCTCAGCTGTGGAGGAAAATTTCATCACACCAAAACACGCGGTTTGGGGGTGGAAAAAGTGCAACGGATAGCTAGGATTGCATCTACATGAAAACCACGGAATTTTTAATTAGGATCCGTGATCCAACTCATCACAAAAATCACTAACATTAACACACTGAATTTTCTGGAGAGATTGTCCCTTTCAGTAACAACTTGTATTTCTATCAGTTTAAAACATTAATCATGGTTATCACAAGCCTTTGGAGTGTCAGTTCTTGAGGCAAAAAGATCAGTTCCTATGCTTGTTCAATCCCTACAATGGGATTCTGAACCATTACAGAACTTCAAAGTACTCAAATAATTCAAGTAATGATAATAGTACGTCAAAATACCTATTGTGTGAGCATGGACTGGGAGTTTCAGAAATCCTTTTCCAAAAAATATACTCTAATTTGACCTTGTTCTAAGAATTGTTTGCTCTAAAATACTATTTTATATATATATAGATATATAAAAATATT
>NW_009715035.1:0-1603 GCF_000703405.1 Apaloderma vittatum
AGGACCTCCTGAGACCTATGCTGGTCCTCTTTGATCTGGATGAAGATCTGCTGGTGTGGCTGCTGGAGGCCGCCCTCAAAAACCATGCAGCGACCTTTGTGCGCTGGCTGATTAAGGTTGCCATGGAATGGTGCAGCGGGGAGGCCCGCTGTCTGCTGGGCCTGGAGGACAGTCACACTGCTGGGGGGTGGAAGGGCAGCCCCATGGCTGCCCTGAACCCCACTACCCCCCGCAGCTGGCCTGGTCCCCTCTGTCAGCCCTGAAATATCCAACGTGGGTGACCTCCCTGGACCCTCAGCAGCTGCCCTTCGAGGAGGTACCAGCAGTCCTCCCTCGGCCCCCATTCCTGTCTGTGGGGAGCGAGAAGAGCCCCAGGAGGAGCCTGAAGTGGCCACGGCTCCTCCATCTACATCCATCCGGGGCAGAGCACACTCCCCTTAGGGGCCACAGTGACCCCCAAAGAGGAGGGCCAGCAGATCCCAGACGACGCCTCCGGCCAAGAAGAGGCCACCCCTCCGGCAGCACTAGAAGAACACCCCAGGTGCTGCCAACACCCAAGCTGGGCAAGCAGCTGGGGTGTGCACCGGTTCTCAAGGGCTCCTGGCCCTCGAAGCCTGCTTAGCAGGTGGGGAAAGAAAGGCCTGAAAAGGACAGACGAGGTCTCAATGTTACTAACAGGGCAGGTGGCCTTGCTTTTCCCAACCAGGCAGCTTCCTCCCCCTTTTGTGGAGGCTGTGCCCACCGGCTCCTCTGCCTGGCCTTAGCAGAGCACCGTGGGGCTTTGTCCTCCCTCTGCTCTCGCTTAGCCTCGTTATCCGGCTTGGGCTCTGCTGGAACCGGACCTGTGCTCTCCCTGGGCATCTTCCCCCAGAGCACAGCGCCTTGGCACTGCCTCATTTTGCAGGGAGGGCTTAGTTGCAGTGCACGGCTGGAAGGCTGAAGACTCCCTAGACAAAAGGGCAGCTCCCACAAGCTCCACAAAGGCCACGGAGTACTGTGTGCTGTCCTCTGTGCAGGTCTGGGCCCCACAACTGAAGAAGGATTTGAAGGTGCTTGAATGCATCCCGAGGAGGGCAACACAGCCGGTGGAAGGGCTGGAAGGCATATTCTGTGAAGAGCAGCTAAGGACTTTGCCTTAGTGTAGCTTGGAAAAAAGGAGGCTGAGGGGCGACCTCACTGCTCTCTGCAGCTTTCTTGGGAGGAGAAGTGGAGAGGGAGGTGACGATCTCTTCGCCCTGCGGTCCAGTGATCCAGAAAATGCTTGGCATTGCTTCCAAGCTGTGTCAGGGGAGGTTCAGACGGGGCACTAGGAAGCATTTCTTCCACGGAATCTTAGAATGTCAGGGGCAGGAAGGGCCCTCTGGAGATCATCTAGTCCAACCCCCCTGCCAGAGGGGTTCGCCTAAAACAGGTTGGACAAGGTTGACCTGACCTCCAGGCGGGTTTTGAATGTCTGCAGAAATGGAGACTTCACCATCTCTCTGGGCAGCCTGTTCCAGTGCTCTGCCACTCTCAAGGCAGAGAAGCTCCTCCTCATGTTTGGAAGGAACTTCCTATGTTCAAGTTTGTGCCCTTTACCTCTTGTCCTGTCACTGGCCCCATC
>NW_009715036.1:0-1073 GCF_000703405.1 Apaloderma vittatum
TTATTATATTTTTATTATTAAACTGTTCTTATTTCAAAACATGAGTTTTACTTTTTTTCTGATTCTTCTCCCCATCGCACTGAGAGTGAAGAGGACTGAGTGAGCAGCTGTGTGGTGCTTAGTTTCTGGCCAGAGTTAAACCATGATAAGATTTAAAGAACCTTATCACCTTAGTAATTTATGCAGAAAGATATTCTGAGAAGAAAAGTTGGTTAAAATTCTTACAAGTTTTCATATGAAAAATACAATTTACACTTGTCTTATGGAGACAAGTCAGAGCCTCCTAAGGTAACAGGATACCATAGGGAAATGGTGAAATACCTCAGAGGAATTAAAGGTTGCTCTCTAAGTAGGTGACATGGCCCAGCTGAAGTGCCTCTACACAAATGCACAAAATATGGGCAGCAAACAGGAGGAGCTGAAAGCCACCACACTGCTAGAAAGCTATGACCTGGTTGCCAGTTGCCATTGCTGAAACTTGATTGGATCAATTTCATGATTGGAGTGCATCTACATATGGTTACAGGCTGTTCAGAAGGGACAGGTGAGGAAGAAGGGATGGAGATGATGCCCTCTACATCAAGAAATGGATAGAGTGTGAAGAGCTGTCTCTGAAGAATAGCCACGAGCAGGTGGAAAGCTTATGGGTAAGAATTAGAGACTGAGGTAACAAAGGGAACCTTATGGTTGGTATCAATACCTTCTTAAAATATCTACAGGAGGCTTCACACTCACAAGTTCTTGTCCTGCTGGAGGACTTCAATCACCCCAGCATCTGCTTAAAACATAGCATGGTGAGCTGTAGGCCATCCAGGAGACTCTTGGAATGTACTAACGATAACTTCTTAAACCAGGTAATAGATGGACTGACCAGAGGGGATGTGATACTGAACCTGACGGTCATCAATGTAAACTAAGCACTGACATGAAGATTGAAGGTATCCTGGCCTGAAGTGACAATACACTGGTGGATTTCACAATCTTGAGGAATATGTCAGGCAAAGACTAAAGCCAGGACCGTGAATTTTAGGAAAGTAAAATTCCAGCTCTTCAAGGAGATTCCTGGAATGCAT
>NW_009715037.1:0-1536 GCF_000703405.1 Apaloderma vittatum
CAGGACCCGGCACAGCCTGTGTCTGGGGGGCAGCTGGGGCAGAGCATGGTGAGTGACGTGCGAAGGTGGCAGCGTCAGACACCTGAACTAGATGACCTTGGACTAGATGATCTTCAGACCCCTTCCAAGCTGTGATTCTGAAGGGCACGGGCGAGCTCCTGTCACGCTGCGGCCCCTTCCAGTGAGGGCTCATGGCCAAAACTGGTGCCTCTCAGCCCGGTTTTTGCTCACGCAGGTGCATGCATGCATGCTCAGGTAGACAACACACATGCTGAACGCCCCTACACATACATGCAGGCATGAACGCACGCAAGAACCCATCGCTTCTTTTTGCTGCTGACCTGTAAGCCCCCCACTTCCAGTTTTGACCTGGAGCTCTCAGGGAGTCTCTGTTCTTCCCCCACACCCCAGAGCCCCATCGCTCTCGTGCCCAACCACAGCACTTCCAGCAAAGTATAAAAGGACAAAGGGGAGAAACTTCTCTGGAGTGTATGGAAATAAATAAACAAGCCCTGAATTGCAGCCAGCAGCACCGTGTTGAGGCCTTTGTTGATATAATTAGGGTTTTGAGATGGGATTGATTAAGTGCCACTCCCCAAGACAGAGTGCATCCTGCCCTCAGCACGGGCACGCACGTGTCCTTCGCTGTGTTCCTCTGTCATCGGCTGCTACAGCACACGGGGAGTGGGAGAAATGTTTTTGGGGGACAGATGCATAGCAGGGGGGTGGAGGGGTACATGGGGTACGTGTGTCTGCACACAGGTGTAAGCGTTGGGACTCAGGCGCAGTGCCGTGAGCCCTCTGGAGCACAGCACCCAAGCACTGAGCAGGGATCCTGAGGGGATGCTCAGCACCCAAGCACGGAGCAGGGATCCTGAAGGGATGCTCAGCAGCCTTGGGAGGCCAGAGCATCATGGGGAGCCTGGTCCCATCCCATCCAGATCTGCTTTGGAGCAACCTGCATCCTTGCCCCCCTGCCCAGTGCAAGCCCCTTACGTCCAGGACTTCCCTGGAGAGGCAGCGGGGTTCCCTCCCCACAACACCCAGCCACCTCCACGCTCATTAATGATTGTAATTAAGAGAGAGTTTAATTCTACGCTGTGCTCTCCTCACCCCTGGTGATGACGTTGTGTGCCCCCTTGCCCTGGGGTGGGCTGCCCGCAGCCTCGCAGGGGTGGCTGGGGTGAGGGTCTCAGCCTTGTAGAGCTCCAGGGGGGGCTCCAGCATGCTCCCCCAACAAGCTTCTCTCCACCCTCCCCAAAGGGAGACACAATAAACACCAGCAAACGGAGGATGCTGGAGCTGCTGCTCATCCACGGCTGCCCCTGCCTGGCACCGTGCCCGTCGGATGGGTCAGCACTTTTGGGGAAGAACGAGACAGCCCACCAGAGAGAAAAGGATTCCTGCAGCCACCCTCAGGAAGCACTCCCAGATGCAGACAGACACCTGCAAACGCGGAGCCACACGTGTGTGTGCCTCACGGCAGCTCTGTGCTCGCTCACACACACGTGCACAGAGCCTGCATGGATGCGCATA
>NW_009715037.1:1669-1905 GCF_000703405.1 Apaloderma vittatum
CTTGCATACACACAGACACGCCTGGCCAGGTGCACACTCACACGTGTGCCGGTGTCCCTGGCCCCGCACAAGGGCTGTGAAGAACCGAAAAGACAAGGCGGGGAGCCTGGAGAGAGCCGCTGGGCCTCGGTGTCTCCACTCACAGCTGCTGTGGTGGGTTATTTTACAACCACTCCAAAAATATTATTCAAGATGAAGGAGAATCACGGCTGCTGCGAGCGAGCGCAGGGCCGTCG
>NW_009715038.1:0-7361 GCF_000703405.1 Apaloderma vittatum
GATGAGCAGCAATTAGCCATTGAAGGGCTACAGGTCCTTCAGTTAAATCCAGTGAACATCACTTGTGACACCGAGGACAAAAGCCAGCCCAGCTCAGGACAGGTCCTCGGACACAATTCCACGCCTACTTGGAAAGTTTTTAAGCTCGGAGCGTAGTTCCCCGACTCGGCGTCGTGTTCCAGCTCCCCAACATCTACAAACCACTTTCATGCTGCTCTAACGATTAGGAACCTGTAAATTTTAAGATGTTTCTATTTTGGACGTGGGGGGCGTCAGGCTAGATGGGAAACTTCTGAAGCGCTGCGAGAGCGGCAGGGGTAACCCCAACCAAACCCCCACCCCTGCCCGCTGCTTGCCCACATCTTGCCTTTTTAACTGCGTTAACTTGGTAAGAAAGCTGAAATGCAATAGAAAACTCTCCTACTTCTAGACACGACGGAGCCTTGCAGGTCCCTGTCCCACTTCCAGGCGTTTTTGGCACTTCAGCTGCGCGTCCCACTCCTGCAACGGAGCGATCCTAAAATCCGGGGTCACTCCAAAGTCCAGCAGACGTTGCCACGTGCCACGTCGGCAGGCTCTTTGACGAAGTTTGCTTCTCCTGTTTCTCAGCAAAGAAGGACAAGCTCTCCTCACCCGCACCCTCACTCTAATCAGGAGATCAGAGCCCTCCCGACCTCCCTGCCCTCCCGCGTTTGGTTTCTGTATGTGGGGGGAGAGGCCAGGAGGAGGTGGCACCGCCTGAGCATTTGGTCTACTGACCTAGTCCAGCTCGCTGGGATGAGCAACCCTTCCTCTCTACCTTCCCCCTTTCCACAGGATTTTTAGCAAGAAATTGTATTTTACCCCTCAAATAAAAAGAAATTAAGAGACTGAGGGATTTTGTTCAGGCTTTTTTTTTTTTTCTTTTTCCCAGAAGAGCTGAATATTCACAGAACCACCTACATGGTCCTTGAGTGCGGGAGGTTGTTCTGCAAACACCATGAAAAAGGAGATGGTCCTTCCACGACAGGGACCTTGCTTTTAATTTCCACATCTCTGCGTGACCCTAAGTTACTGCCAGTTCGCACTCGAAGCCCTCTGGTGACTGAAACCTCCAGGGCTGCTCCAAGGATAACAGAGCTGATAATAACTGGCCGTTCAACACTTGATGTTAACTATCTCAATCTCGTTTTTCACTTTGTGCTTTAGAGCGGCAAGGATGGCTAAAGCCGGAGCAGAATTCCTACCCAGAGCACACAACATCGGTGACGCTCTAAGGAACGTGCTGCATTCAGCACGCCGATGTGAACGGTGGATACCTCCAGCGAATCCGTCACTGGCCGTGAAAGCAGGGATTAAAGACCAATGAAATTGCTTTCAACAAATAAAGTACTAATTTAGTAATAATGGTAGTGTCTGGCTCTTACAGTGATGGGAGGTGCAGCCTGCTAACGCCACGGGGTCTGCTTCTGGACGGGAATTGCTCAGTGATGTTATCAGCCGTCGTAAAATGTCTTGGCCACAAAGTTAATGGTTAACTCGGGTCTCCACCTCATAAAAACATCGTATTGTAAGAGCACAACACACTTCTGACTGTCACTAATCAATCACGAATAAAGGAACACATAAAAGGAGCCACAATCTCAGCAAAGCCTTCAGTTAAGGGAAGACAAACCGCACCGAGGTTTATCTCCATGGAGAAATCCAGCGACGAGCTCAACCCTGAAAACAGAGCGACGGCTCCCGGAGCTGGAAAGGATGGTCCCGCACCCCCGGCGGAAGATGCTGCAGAAATGAGCCGAGCGGGACCCCCAAGAGAAAATGCTGCAGACGCGGAGAGGCTGGAACTCGCTGAAGAACTCACTAAAGAAATGGAAAGCCCTTCTGGCGCCGAGCGGGATAGTCCCGATGCCTCGAAACTCACCGTTTCAGAAGGAGACTGTCCAAACTCGGTGCCTCTCGTCACACTCACCACCTCAGACCCTCCCGACGCGTGCAGTTTTGAGATGAACCACCCATGTCCAGCCACCGTGACCGTTGATTTGGACTGCCTAGTCTGCTTCAACAAGTACAACATCTACCGAGTGCCGAAGCTCCTGGACTGCCAGCACGCCTTCTGCGCCGTCTGCCTCAAGCTCATCCTCAGGAAAGAAGAGACCACCTGGATAATCACCTGCCCGCTGTGCAGAAAAGCCACCCCCGTGTCAGGAGGACTCATCCGCACGCTCCGAAATAAAGAGGACGTCATGGAGCACTTGGAAAACCCCGACTCCCATCCTGAGGTACACATCTCCGCCGCAGGGCTGGACAGCAGCAGCTGGACCCCGACGCACCAAGAAGCTTTATACCGAGAGGAAAATGTTCCTGCAGACAACAGACTGGCTGTGCAGAGACTCGTGCTGCTCCTGCTGCTCGTGGTGATCCTCACCATCCTCATCCTTCCGTTCATGTACTCGGGGCTGATCAAATGGGTAATTTGTCTCGTGCTCACTTTGGGGTTGCTCATGTCTATGGTGCTTTGCTGCACTCCTAAATTCTACTGGAGGTGTAACAGGGACTCCCTCACCTCCTGCCACAAGCAGACCCACATCGTTGCTATTGCCTGAGGAGCAAGCGCTGCCCAGATAACGGAGCTGCACAGCGGGCGAGCGCTGGTCAGCGGTCGGACTTTGAGAGCAGCAATTCCCATAATAAATTCACCAGGTGCCTCTACGGCAACGCAGAGCGCTGTTAAATGTCATTCCTGGGAGAAGTTATTTATATATTGATATTTATGAGATACAAATGGTAGGGTTTCCACACCCTTTTTATCCCAGGCGAATCACCCTGTCATTCTGCTGTTGTCATTTTTGTTCTCGCTCGTGTCACCTCCCTCCCGGCACCGCAGAACATGACGTGACAATCCCGAGCTGCGGTTGTGTTTTCCCACTCTTCTCAGACCCACGGACGCTTTTTCCTGGGACAGCGTGGGGAAATCAGACTGCTAAATCCAGGACTGGGCACCTAGCCTCAGGGAAGCAGAGTAGTTTCAAGCCACGTTGTGACTTTAACCCTTCTTGCTGCCCAAACGCTCGCTGACAGGGCTGGGAAAGAGGGAGAAAGAGATGTCAGTCGGTGCCGCGTGTTGCACACCAAACCAGAGAGGGAGAGGCAGTACCAACACCCCGAATCTTGACTCTGCGGCTTGCAAAGGGCAAGGCTCTCAAAAGCTCACGTTCCCCATGTTATTTATTTCTGCTATTTAGCACAGAAATAGCTCCTCACGCCCGCGCTGCCTCTCTTCTTGCCCTCTTTACCCAAAGTACGACGCTGCCCTCGGAGACAAACAAAAATCTGTCAACTGCTGTGCCACATGCGATGTTTTTTATATGGAATTAAAGTTTAATAATGTTAATTGCTCATTGACTTCCGTGTTTCGATTCCTCACTGACAATTAATGTCCAGACATATTGTGGTTTCCTCACTGACAGCACCTACACCTGAGCAAGTGCATGAGAGAGTCTGCACAGCTGAGGTGGTGAGTAAAGGAAAGAAGTAATGGATTGGCCTTTTTTCCCTTGGTTTAAAAAAATACTTAGTAGCTAATAAAATATCCCATAATGCAACTAAATTTAAAGTGGAAAAAGAAATAGAAGCTTGGTCTTGGTTAAGTTACTTTTTCAAGAGAACCGTGGATCTGGGCAGACCTTGGATCAGGCCTGCAGCAAATATTTGTGTTCGATAAGAATGGAAACAGATGTACTCCAGTTGCTCAGTATATAAATATACAGAGTGTCTCACCAGCAGATAAAACAGATTAGGCTGAGAGGGGAAGGAGTTCTCCTAGAGCCTTGGAAAAAACAGGTTTTCTGCCTGGGAACACGAACCTTCGAGAGCAAGAAGTGCTTTTTTTTTTTTTTCCTCATATATTTGGACAGCAACTGGCTTATACCAGAGTAGGTATGTAGTAACACTTGCTAATAACCAACCAGAAAAAAAGTTTTTCAACAGGGAAAAGGCAGGTACTTTTAAACCCAAATATTTTACTGAACAAATACAAAGACCAGACCAGATACCCACCTGTACTGCAAATCACTTCAGAAACTCCTGTCAAGTCCTTCAGCTCATGGACAGTTTCCCTGTCGAGTTCCCCTCGCCAGCACTGGAGGGTGACTGGTTCTGTAAAGGTCCGTAACAAACATATTAGTGTTGAACGTAACGTCCATGAACGAGTTGGCGTTAGCTAGGAGGGTGAAAGGAAAATCCTGTGCTGATTCTACAGAATGCTGATTGCATTTAAGTGACAGTAAGGAAGAAACAGACTGTCTCAAAGATAAGATGACAAAGATGAACTGGCCAAGAGCCATAAAATAATCCTAATTAAAAAAAAAAAAGAAGATAAACCATAGTGAATTTTGCCTAAGATGGGAATCTCCAGAAGGGTGTATATGTCACACCCAGTATTAGTTTGACATCATCAGCCAAAAGACATAGTGAAGATTTTAAAGGCAGTGTCCCTTGTCCTCTGTCTCACTGGTAGCAGAGCCCATGTGGGCTCATCAGCACACAAGAGAATATAAAATCAGAGAGGGAAGGGGAACAGGAAGAATCTGTTGTTACGCATCACCCTGCCCTTCCAAAAGGGTGTGTTCCATTTTATTACACTAATTTCTACTGTGCAAAAGGGAAAAAAAAAAAAGGGCAACAGAAACAGAAATGGCCTTCCCTCGAGGCAGCACAAGCAGTGGGCAGGAAGCCGGCACGCAGCGCGGTGGCCAGTGAGCGACAGGCTGTTGGCACGTACCCCTACGGATCCACATGGCCAGATCACCCGTCCTGGAGTCCAGCTTTCCACCCCTGCTGCTTCCCATCAACCCACCTTCCGAGGCTGCATGCAGCAGGCCAGCCGAAATGCTTCTAGAGCCGCTAGAGATGAGCTGACGCCGAGCTCACGGGTGTTGGTGGGAGTCCCTGCGCCCCAGAGCCCAAGATCTTCCGAACGCTGCTGTTCTCAAAGCAAGGCTCAACGAAGCAGCAATGAATTTGAAACAGCAACCAAGTTTATGGAAAGGAGGCCAATGGAGTCACATTCCTATTCCAAAATTTACAGGATTTGCTTGTACTCGGTTTTAATCTGTGCCGGTCTTTTTCGCAAGGAAGTTTCAGCTCCACGTTACTTTGCCCTGCTCACCTGGCCCAGCTGGCTCCCGACGGCGATGGCACCCTCAGAGGCTGGCAAGGAGAGATGGGTCCAGGCAGTAACACTCAGCTGTACCTGACACGCTGCACTGAGAGCCGAGAACTCTGATCTACAACTGAGACATCAAGAGCATGGTGAGACCCCACGGTAGTATTTAAGGACTGCAGTCTGTACAGACAGGATCCTGGACCGGAAGCGTCAAAGGCACCTTGTTTAACAGCGCATAAACACAAGCCAATTTTAATTCAAAAATACACCTACCCCTTTGTCACGCTGTGCTCCCACTCTGCCCCCAGGGCCCTTCCCAAAACCGTAACCAACCCCATGCCAACCCCTTTCCAGGCTTCTCATCCACAAACAGACCCACTGTCGCCCACCAGTCTCTAGTTCCTTATGTAAGAGAGCGAGACAAGAGCCTGAAAAATGTGGAGTGTGGGTGTTCTAAATGACTGTTAAATGCAGAAGTCTCGCTTTATCTGTAGAAGTTTAAATTATCCATAATTGTGCTGCCTTTGATTACTATTAAACTATATAAACGAGATCCAAGTTTACATCTGGTAAAACTCAGTCCTAATTGTCGTGGGTTTTGGTCCACTTTTAACAGCTCTTCTGCATTATCACACAGATACAAACAAGTGAAAATAAACACGGAACGAAACACACATTTCACGCTTTGTCATCGCACAGATTCTCTACAAAAAGCCCTCAAAACCAAACTAAAATCAATAAGAAACTAATTTGCAGGTGTCGGGCTAAGAGCACAGATTTGTGCCGAGGCGATTCCTTGCTTGTTGTGAACCATTTGCAACTTGTCCGCGGTGCCACAGTTGTCTAAGTGAGAGGTAAAGCAGACACCTCCTGCACCCCAACCGGGAGCATCGGAAACCGCTGTCTGAACTCCAATGTCACATTTAATGACTGAAAATACTTATGAGTAACGTAAGTACTTCTGTGAGTAAACCTGAAGGGGTCTAATACCAAGCAACCAGCAGATAAAAATCAGCCAGATAAAAATCAGCTTTTAAATAGAACTGGTACCTGGACTTTTTTAAAAAAATATTTATAAAAAGTCCTACGTAACGTATTTGAAAGTATAAATCAGTTACTCTGGCTACCGAGCAACCAAAAGTAGTTTTGCTTTCATGAAACATGATCACACACTGCCCTCCTTTGCCCGAAAGCAAACAGATTTCTCCAAAATATTACCACACGTTGGACTTGGGGTCCCTGCCTGCTCTCAGAGCAAATGCCTTCTCTAAAACCCCCAAAATGCAACGCAAAAGCCTTGTGCTCTGGCAGCTGAACTAACTCCAAAGCCTGCGGGCTTCTGCAGGGCCAGCTGATGGAGCAAAAGCCTCCTGAGCAGACAGCGCCAGCAACACCACTGCTGTCATCGGGATCCCACACGTGGTGCTCAGATTTGCCTGATGGAAGACACCAACGGAGTGTGGGAACGTGGCTGCGAGAACAGAATTAGCTGAGCTCAATAGTTACTCTATAGAAAAGAAAACTTGCAGCTGAAGGTGGGACAGAACAGCTGGTTCACACGAAGATAACTTGTAGCTGAAAGGGGAACAGTTGCTTCCAGGCAGAACCTGATCTGTGGGAACTGCAGAACCTCATCGCCAGCAGCGAACTGCAGCCATGGTAAAATCTGCCGAGCAATGGAGAAGTCACCAAAAGGACAGAAGAGGAAGAGCAGTGATGAAGTAAACGACCGCCAGAGGCATCCGACGACCACCAGGACCGGCCAAAAGAAGAACTGACAGTAGACGGCGATAAAGACAGTAGAATTGAAAGTTAAATGAGTCCGTAAATAGTTCTTAGAATAGGAGATACAATAATTATTCTGTGGAAATGGAATAAATATGTATGTAGTGACTGCACAGAACCAGAACAAAGACAAAGCCTGGGGGAGCACACGCTGTGGAAATATCCCCGTGTGTGTCAATAAAGAATTCATGCTGGATAGTCTCACTGGCTATTGAGTTTGAATTCTTGATCCTTTGAATCAGTACCCACACACCCGGACACCAGCTTCTCTTCACAGGGCTTTGGGATCCCACCTGCTAACAGGGCACCAAGTGCAAGAGAACACTGAAGCTTTAATTCTTCTCAGAAACGCTGACCTGTCCTGCGTGGAGGTGGCAAAGAAACCTTGGGGCAGCAGCCTGAGGGCAGCTTCACCACACACCCCCCGCCT
>NW_009715039.1:0-400 GCF_000703405.1 Apaloderma vittatum
ACCATCACTCGCTGCCCAGCCCCAAAAACCCAGCCCGGAGCCAGGGCCAAGGCAACAGACTGCAGCAATATTTATTCCTGTACAAACAATTACAAAACGCAGGCGCCTCGCGGCACCGAGTCCCCCTCCAAGCCCCAGCTGCAATGGGGATGGGCCAGAGGGAAACTGAGGCACAGAGCCCTGCCAGGGCTCAGCACCCAAACACACCAGACTTGGCTATTTTCCCCAAACCCACTTCTTCACCACTGAGAAACTATTAACAAAATTCAACCGCAGGGTGCTGAGAGGCACTGCCAGTCCCCCCTGCCTCCACTCCGTGCCCACTTCTAGTTTATCAGCGGTTAATAAATGATGAAGACCCAGCTGCAGGCTGGTCCCCCGCCCGCCCCTTACGCCTGAG
>NW_009715039.1:431-1254 GCF_000703405.1 Apaloderma vittatum
CCCCTCACCTCGGCCAGAAAATCCAAATACAAACGCCAAGGACCAGAAGCGAGGAGGAAACAAAAACCAAAAGCCTCAAAAAGCCCCCCCCAGAAAACCCATTGCTTGTTTAGAAAAGGTTTTGGCAGTGTGGGTGCAGGGCATGGTGGTGCTGGGAGGGGCCAGGTGTTTTTGGGGTGCTGGGGCACCGAGGGTGGCAGTGTCACCCCTGCAGGGTCCCACTGAAAACCGTGGGGTTGTGCTGAGGGAATGATGTCCGTGGACCAGGATGAGGGATGGCAGAGGTGGGGATGAGCCCCCAGAGGGGGTCTCTCCATCCAGGAGGTTGAGGGAAACAAGTTTCCGCAGTGGCCCCAAAAACGATGCGACCCCAAACCAACTCGAGGGGCCCTGGCACCCCCACACACACCCGCAGGGGCTGCGATGTGCCCAGACCATGATCAGGCAGGATTTCACCCCTGAGCTTTCCACCCATGGAGGGGGACACACACACCAAACACTGCACTCACCACCTGCCCCAAAAAACGAACAGTGTGTCCCAGGTGCGAGGAGCCACCGTGCACAACAGCGGGGGTCCCATGGGAGGCACCTGGTGGCCCCCCCTGCTCCCCACTCCTGGGGGTTGCAGGGGAACCCCTGTCCATCCCAGCACCAGGGGTCTGCCCAGCTTGGGGAGCAGGGATGGGGGGCAGCCCTTAGGTCCAGGCAGGGTGGGAGAAGGTGATGTTGTAGAGACTGGCCCAGCTGGCGAAGACCCGCTTCTCGGTGATGAAGCGGTGGTGGTTGCCCTTGCGGCTCCGCTCGTTGTGGATGTACGTCGTGC
>NW_009715040.1:0-248 GCF_000703405.1 Apaloderma vittatum
GGTTGGTTTGGTGGTTGGTTGGTTTGGTGGTTGGTTGGGCGGGTGTGTGGGGGGAGAGTTGATTTGTTGGCCGGTTGGTTGGGTGACGGGTTGCTTGGTCAACTGAGCCATTGATTGGTTGAGTCATTGGTTGATTGAGTCGGTTGGTTGAGTCGTTGGTTGGTTGAGTCGTTGGTTGAGACGTTGGTTGGTTGAGTTGCTGGTTGGTTGAGTTGTTGGTTGGGTGAGTTGTTGGTTGAGGCATTGGG
>NW_009715040.1:620-865 GCF_000703405.1 Apaloderma vittatum
GAGGTGTTGGTTGGTTGGTTGACTCGTTGGTTGGTTGACTCGTTGGTTGATCGAATCATTGGTCGATTGACCTGTCGGTTGGTTGGTTGACTTGTTGGTTGGTTGGTTGACTTGTGGGTTGGTTGACTTGTTGGTTGGTTGACTCATGGGTTGATTGGTTGATTTGTCAGTTGGTTGGTTGACTTGTCAGTTGCTTGACTCGTTGGTTGGTTGCTTGACTCGTTGGTTGGTTGGTTGACTCGTTG
>NW_009715041.1:0-1405 GCF_000703405.1 Apaloderma vittatum
TGTGTGTACCCGCTGCCCCCGTGCCCCCAACCCCAAATGCCACAGAGTCTCAAACCAGAGTCTGACCACCACTTCTGACACCCATCTCCCCAAACCCATGATCCAGATCCTTCTCTACTTCTGAAGGTCCCTTTCCCTCTCCCACCAGCCACCACCCTCCCCCATCTCATATCCCCGTTGGGGATGCCCCACAGGCACGGAAGGAAAATGTCACTTCCAGATCCTTCCCACTGTCAGACATGTCCGGACATCACCCCCCTGCTATCTTCACACCAGCCCTCTGGCTACCAATGAGGCCAACATGGCCAGGAGGACAATCTGCAGCCATGGTGCAGAACACATTGACTGTAGCTGAGCAAGTCTTGCACAGAGAAGGCTTTCTGAAGAGATGGGGATACTAGAGACCCTCAAAAGGCATGAGAGCCCCTCCCAAGACAAAGGTTGACAGAGATGGGAAATTTCAGGGTCAGCACCACAGACTGGTGCATGCTGTTGCTGTTTCAGTTGGCTATGGGGTGGATGACCAGGAAGGTCCCCTTCCATAAAGGCCACTTTGCAGAGCAGCCAGGGGATACAGGGAGGCAGCCAGCCCAGGGTGGGGAGGATATCTACACCCCAGCCTCAGCTCCCCTGTGCAGTGAGCATGGGGACAGCAGGATGGTAGTGCTCTACATAAGCTGCCGAAATCAGAGCACCTCCATAGGGAGCTGCAAGCTGTGGGCATCCAATCTCAGCACACCAAAAAAAAAAATAAAAAAAAAATAGGATGGACACCCAGGGGAAACGTAGGGGAGCACATGGCACATGGTGCCGTGTGGCAAAGGACCTCCCTCTACCTCCCTGTGCACATGTCAGACCATGGGACCTTAGAAAAGGGGATCAGGGCAAGTATGAGGGTCCCTCTCTTCCACACTCCCAGTATGTGTCCAGACTCTTCCCAGGCACACAGGAAAGACCTCCCTGCAGGGCTAAAACCGTATGCTCAGTTTTCCCAGGCCTCACACACACACTTTATACCCAACTCTGGCCCTAGCTACAACTTTTTTTCTTTTGAAAGCAAGAAACCACCAACTCCACTTCTCTCCTCCCATGTATTTCTCCAAGTCTCAAAGATTCCTAGCCTTCTCCTGAAGCAAGAACATCTCCAGAGCATCTCCCACATCCCTTTGGAGAGTTCCTGTTGGTTTTATTTTTAGATCCTTTTGAATAGTGATGCTTTCTTACACTGATTTGGGGCGAGGGGGGATAGTCATTCACCTTCAGGCCTTATATTACTGCAGGGATGTGAGGCTGGTATGACTGATCTGCTGCCTCTGTGCTAAAGACTGGGATTGCTCCTATGGCTAGCCACTGCTCCGGAACCAGAAATTATCCTCTCTGAGTGTTTCAGCCACACACCAGCCAG
>NW_009715041.1:1436-2214 GCF_000703405.1 Apaloderma vittatum
CCAGGCAGCTCTAAAGGCAGCTTCCATGGTTCCCAGGCATCCTGTAGCACCTCCCAGCCCTGGCCTAGGAGATCATCTGTGAGGGAAAGGGGGACACAGGCAGAAGATCCTTAGTGATGCCCCCAAAAGATAGACAAAGGATTCAAAGCTACCTTGTACAGAGCATGGTGCTGGGAAAGAACAGGTCAGACGCAACCATGCACAAACCAGAACATGCCTGATGCTAGAGGTGAGCACCGCCTATTTCTTGTGCTGGAGACACCTCCTTCTTCTGGGGTGCCAGGGACAGGGCGGAGGGCATTCAGTGCCTAATCCTGCCCCTGGGACTGACCCATCATCAGGGCAGGGGGGGAAGTGTGTGGGATGGAGACCTCATACTGCTGCAGCTCTGCGTGGAAAGGTCTGGTGACTTCTCAGGGCAACACACGCTGCTTTGCCGATCACCTCCCTGGAGGGAGGTATCTTGCTCTGGGTGACTTGTTCCAGGGGCTTGCACAAGGCTGTTATAGCTGGTAATTGGTGCCCAGGGCTGCCGACTGCTTTCTGCTTGTTACTTAACCCGTGACTCATTCCTCAGAGCTGGCAGCCACCCCTCCAGAGGTATAAAAAATGTGGGCTGGGGTGCACAGGGCAGCAGGGGGGTCATTTTTTTTTTTTTGTGCCTTGGAGCCCTCTGCCCTGCTTCTCACCCATGTCCAGAACAAGTTGAAGCTGGATTTTTAAGACCTCAGGGGAGACAGGACGGATAAAAAGAAGCCTGGGAGCAGCCAAGGCAGTG
>NW_009715042.1:0-426 GCF_000703405.1 Apaloderma vittatum
AGAAAAAGAAAATAAGAGTCTGCAAGTACAAAGCATTAAACAATTAGTTTATGAAACAAGTAATTGTCTTAAATTATAAAGCACCATTATATTTAACTTTTAACAGCAAGACAATATAGACTTTTTTAGGTAATAAGTTCGGAAGAGTAGCATAAATATTGAAATTGTGCATTTATGCAAAATGCTAGGAGCTGTCAGTCACTAGGCTACGTTTCAGAAGTAAGATCTGCTCTTTAAGAAGTCCTAAAGAAGACGGCAAAGATCCTCAGAACTGAAAGCAGCTGAATATTGGTGGGTGGCCCTCTTTCCACACTGCTGAATGCTGGCCCCACCACAGGGCCCCACAGCTGTACTTTCACTTGCCTTCTGGAAAGTAGGTGTGTGGGGCCAGGGAAAGGGATGGAGGGGAACCTGTACCCCACTTTA
>NW_009715043.1:0-2295 GCF_000703405.1 Apaloderma vittatum
GCTCGGTCAGGGAATCTCATGAAAGAACCTACCGGGGTGGTGCGGGAGCAGGGTCAGCTCAAGCTGGGAGCTTCCAGAGGGGGACCCCGAGCAAAGAAATTCTGAGCAATCTCACCCTCACGATCTCGCGTCACGCGATGGTTCAGTCCGACAGCAACATCTGGACGTTGCTGGCTGGAGCCTTTCTCTCTTTCCGGGCTGCTGCTTCCCTTTCTCCTTTCTGCTGCTGACAGATGGAGCTGCCTTATTTTTTTACCATCTCCCTTGATGTAGCTGTAGGTTCTGCCTAAGGTCACCCCTTGAGGCTCCAGCAAACGTACTCGCTCATGCTGGGTGCGTGAAGCTAACAGCACGTTAATTTGCACAGCATTAGAATTAGAATTTAAAACCTCCCTATTTAAACTGAGGAGCTAATTTTTCTTAACAGTATCACCCCGGCTTGCATGTGTTGGCAGGGTTTGCCCATCTAGGAATCGAATGTTGATGGAGTTCCTTTAAAACAAACCCTAAACTACAGGTTTAAATGAGATTTTTAATTTTTTTCCTTCCCTTCCTGAAAGCAAAAGGCACCGCAGCCGATGTGAGATTGTGCGTTTGGCTCTGCGGTGGGCAAAAGGGTTTGCTCCCTGAGCTGCAGGTGGTGGCCTGGCTACATTTTCTAACAGCTGATAACCTAGAAAACTGCAACTGAGATGGCAAATCCACTAAAGCTGAGGGTAAATAAGAAATTAAATTAATGGTGGAGCTGCAGGAGGATGAGTTATTGGAAGGGGCTGACTGCTCACTTCTCTTCAGCTGCTATTTCTTTCTGCTCTTGGGCACTTTTGGCTCTTGCTTTGTGCTTCCTGGGACCGTATCCAGTATTTAAGTGAAGAAGGTTGCCCTTTAAATCAGAAAATAAAGGAACTTGCTCTCTTTGATGCACCCAGGTGTTGTCTATGGACGTAGCCACCTTTCTTCAGTTTGAAGGTGCAATCTCAAGGAGGTGTTTTCTTCTGGAAGCCAGAGATGCCATGGAAGCCACCAAATAATTCCACGTGTTGCATAAATAAAGAGCAATTCTAGTACACCCAGGTAATGGTAAATGAAACAAATGCTTGGAGCAAACGCTCCCCAGAGACCCTGCAAAAGGAAGAGAGAGAGATCCTGTTTGTGACCCTGGGAGAGAAGACAGAGGCAAGAGGTAATTCTGGTACAGCAGTGATGTTACCTGTAGTTCTGATTTGACTATGTGGGCCTGGAGACAAGTCTTTTTCAAATGCTTTTCCAGTGTTTGTTTTTCAGCCTGCCATTTTCCTAGCTGAAATGTGAACATTCAGTCCCACAATATTTAATTACCACGAAGCTTTTTTTTTGTTTTTCCTAGATAAAATCATAGCTGATAAACGCTTAATTCAGGATTTGATGCTATTTTATAGTTAAGTTAGCTACGGATGTGCCATGCCATGAAGTAAAAATAAAAATCCATGCATCGCAAGTACTTATGACTCTCCTTTTCCATTAGAACAGTGGTGGTTATCCAAAACCCCTGACTTTTCTACTCGCATATTTTAGAGGCTAGAGCAATAGATGCGTGGAGTTAATTACCAGACAAGGGACATCTCCAAAATACCTAGATTATATGAAGTTCAGAATACTTAAAAAACTGCATACAGGTAATTTTTGGTCACAATAATTGCAATTTGTGCCAGCAGAGCTGAGCAGGCAAGCTCTGCCTTGTCTGCCAGCAGGAGAGGGTCCCGGTTCTGTGCGGGGAGAGATAATGGATCAGAGCAGGACTGTTGCCTTGAAAATGGGTAAATGAGTTTTGAAAGGGGATAAATGAATCCTTAATTAGTAGAGAAGACCGTATGTACTTAGGGCTGGTAACCAGGGGTTTTGTCCTTGAGGATGTTCAGAACTAACGAGTAAGTTGAAAGCCTCTCTGTCAGAGGCACATTGACAATTAGGACACGGTGGAGAATGCATAAATCTTATTGTACTGGCTGCCAAAGGACTTGAAGTCAGCCGAAGGTAAAGGCAGCAGTGGGAGATCCTTTAAAACAAACCCAGGTGTGTTTACACTGATTACGTAACAATATAAATACGCTGTAGACCCTTGCTGTGTTATGCTAGCTTCGTCCAGCATCCAAATCTCGCACAGCGTTGCTAACAAACCTGTGTCGACTTTCTTAACTGCCATTTGGTGTAGAGAAGTTTTCTTATGTATGATTTTTGATAACGAGGTGGTGGAAACGTCACTCGCCGTGCCCTGAACCGCCGGGGTGGCCGTGGGCTGTGTGCGGGAGGAGCGAG
>NW_009715043.1:2306-6816 GCF_000703405.1 Apaloderma vittatum
AATCACGCGAGAGAAGGAGCTGAGCTGCGGGAGAGGAGCTGAGCTATGGGAGAGGAGCTGAGCTACGGGAGCAGCGGTGGGGCCCAGGCGAGCAGGAGCAGCAGCGAGCCCTGGTGTGTTGTTTGTAGGAAGCCGGTCGCCTTTGGCAGCCGAGGAGGGAAATCCCACCATTCCTTCTGCGTTTCCCACCCGTCCGGCAGCTCCTGAGCAACGTACAAATGCACACTGGCCGTGGATACTTTTAAAACCAAGTGGTTTACTTTTGGGAGCGGAACTGGCTGTGAGCACGGTGTTTTTCTCAACTCCCGGTGGCGCAGTTGACGTGCCGCTTCCTGGAAAGCTGACGGTGGGCTTGCTCTGCTGCCTGCAAGGGTTGCAGCTCTTTTCCTTCCCACCATGGCCCTGTCCTGCACATTGAGGCTTCCGTGCCATCACCTTCGCCCTTCGAGTGCTCTCCTGAGTAGCCTGCCCAGGCAGGACTGCAGGCTGATGTCGGAGAAGAAGTCAGCAGCAAAGTGGAAGCGAGAGAAAAAAGCCAGCGAGGGCTGCAGCCTGCCAGGTTCCTCCTGGGAGGAGAGGTACGGTTCTTTCAAAATGATCAAGCGCTCTTCCACAGCACCAGGTACCTGAAGTGGTTGCAAAGGGGGTTGGGGGCTTGATCCATCCAGCTCTCTCCACCTGGAATAGAAGAGCCAGGACTCTGCTGGCTTCCCTGGAGCTTCACCCAGGGATAGGAATAGTGGAAAAGACAGTCCCAGTAAGCAGGAACAGCAGCTTATCCAGCTATGGGGTGAGGTTCTCCTTGGGCTCTGTGAGTCAGTAGTTGATAAAATAGTTTGGATTATATCGACCTCACCCCTTACTCTGTCTTCTTTCTTTCTTTTTTTTTTTTTTTTTTAAAAAAAAAACCCCAACCAGCACTTTTGTGTTCTTCCTTGCTGTGCCTCCGATGCAAATATTGACAAGTTCCAAGGTTTTTCTCTAAATTGCTGCTCCACAAGTGCCTGGGTCGGTGAGAGTGGGAAGCCTGTAATTCCCTGCCTGATATATAAACTGTGCATTTCACTTTGGGTTTTAGTACAGCAATAGCAAAAAAAGATGTAGTAGTGGCTGGAAACGTGAGCAGGTAGGTGGCGCAGGATGGATGCAGGGTGATGGGAGAAGTGTCTTGCTCTTCCAGGGGAGCACTCCAGGGAGATGAGACTTGGGCTGTCCTCAGAGGAGCAAGGTGGCCAAAGCCTCTGATCCAGTGAGAGAAAGCAGCAGAGCCCCTCTGAAGCTACAACATGATCTCTCTCTTTTTTTCTTTTTCTTTTTTTTTTTTTTCCCTTTTTTTTCTTCCCCCCTACCTTCTGTGCCTGCACTTTGGGTTTTTTCTTTCCCCTCTGATCCCAGTAACGTCCGAGTACTCATTGCTCAGGCTTTACTAGCCTGGACTCAGATCTCACCCAGGGCTCAGCAGGACCTCTCTGGGTCCCTGTGTGGGGGAAACACTGTTCCTGGCCCTGTCCTCTAAAAGGGGATCAGAAGGATACCTGGGTTACCCAGGACACCCAGGCACCACTGGTCAGCCTTCTGCCAAAGGCTCAACCTGTCCTCTGGACATGTGGTCGTCGTGGTTCCCAGGTCCCTCTTCCAGCCCCAAGTATTCTGCACCAGAAAAGTGCTGTGAAAAGGGAATCTGGATGTTCACGGGCAGGTCTGGTGCAGAGCCAGTACCAGAATGATCCTGCCCATGAAGCAGCTGGTGGGGATGTTACACCGCATGTATCAGGAGGTGAGTAGCTCTGGGAACTGCTGTGATGTTGTGCTTTCCAGGTTAACAGACAAGGTGACTCCACTGTGGAGACTTCCCTACCAAGAGCAACTGCAGGTAAGATGTGCTTACATGGACTTTTCTCTGTTTTGTTGCCCCAACTGTTGTTCCGATCGCCCTGGAGCAGCAGCCCCTAGCATCTTAGTCGCTTGGTGCTCTATTCTCTTCCGACCCCATGTATTGCTGCTCTAATTCTTCAGTTATTGTGAACAATAGAACTGGGCGGTTTCCTGCATGTGGTGTGTGTGATCACCAGCAGCACAGAGGATGGGCACCCGCACAATGATCCTATCCAGTGCGGGACAGCTGGTTTACTGGGGCTTCAGGTTGAACCAAGCGCTCCAGGCCAGCACTTGGGGGCCACAGATGCAAGATTTCTCTCTCTCCCCGTTGCTTTAAGCAGCTGCAGTGATGAGAAAGGCAGTGTTCCTCTGGGGCTATATCCCTCTTGCCGTACTCCCTCTTGTTGGCCTTCCCAGAGGTGGGTGATGAAGAGCTGCCCACCGTCACGGGGTCCTGTGAGAGTGTTTCTGGCTTAGGACTCCTCTGCAGGTGAAGTATAAAAGCCAGAGGAAGATTTTGCGGACGCTGGCATCTCGTCTCGAGGAGCTGGGCACAGACGTGCGGAAACCTGGTGGACTCTGCTGTCCTCTCGAGCCTGTAGTCCCTTCGGTGAGTGTCCTGTGGGAATGCTGTCCCCTCGGAGTCACTAACAGTCTCCCACTTGACCCCTGAAGGGTCTCATGGTGGGGGTTACTTGGTTGCAAAGAATGTGCCTGTGGCAGTCCTTGCTAGCTTGGGCTTTGCAGCCTGGGACTGCTGGAGGGTGAAACAAACCCAGTGATTAGGAACCTTTTCTTGTGCCCAAGCTTTCCCTGACAAACTTGCCAACATTCTGTCACATTCTGCCATTTCTTCATCCCACAGGGAAGCACTGGATGCCTCACAGACAAGCTCTGTTCCTGTGTTTTGCACGTTCGTGTATATCTTCCCCTATTGCCAACAGAAAACCCGGCTGGGTTTTGGCTTTCCTCAATTACTTTTCCTTTTAATCCGAGGCTTTGCTTCTCCTTCTTTTCTCTCTCAGCCCGTCATTGATGGCTACCGAAACAAATCTACTTTCTCTGTGAACCGTGGGCCGGATGGAAACCCCAAAACCGTGGGGTTGTACTTGGGAACTGGCAAAGGTCAGCGCAGGACAAGGAGCTGAGTAGAAAACTGCCGGTTGTGGGCTGGGGTGTGGGCAAGGCTCTGCCGTGACAGCCTCTGCCAGTGTTAGAAGCCTAAATCCTGGGAGATGCCAACAGAAACATCGCCAAGTCTGGGGAAGCAAGTTGAAAACCTCAGTTCATTAGCTTCTGAAGAAACACCAGCTTCTAAATTGCTAAATACAAGGATGACAGCTGTGGTAGCAGCCCCTCTAGGATTTAGCTTTGTTATTCTTAATTATGTTGTTTGGGTGGCTTTTTTGGCGTGTTCCGGGAGCCTGCGCTGAGCAGGGAGAGCACGACAGGGTGCGCACAGGCAGCAAAGCAACGTTGGAGCATTCGGGATGCGTGAAGCTGTTCGGTTTTGTGCAATAAAGATGTGACCTGTGTGCCGCTCAGCAGTTCACGCCATCGATACGCGGTTTTGCTTGTCAAAATCCACAGGAAGAGGCATTGGGATGGTCAAAGTGTACGCTTTTTTTCACTGAAAAAATAACTCCGTGGATGGATTCTGCTCTGATAGCAGAAATTTAGCATTTAATCCAAAGTGGGAATGCTGTCTTCCAGGCAACCTAAACTGCTTTGCTGCTGTAAGCTCACGTAATTATTTTCCAGCTGGAAAAGCAGCTGGCTCTGCTCTGGCTCCCTTAGTTTAAGAACAGTGCGGTGGGTCCTTTGGGAGCTGCTAGAGGGCATTTGAGAAAGCTCCTGGAGCTCTAATGAGTGATAGTAATTGCTGGCAAAGGGGAATTCTGGAGTATCCTGCAGCCCGAGAGTACCCAGAACATCACAGGATTTAGTGGGACACTTAGGTAGCAGTTTTGGGTGGTTTTTTCTTCTTTTGGTACAATAGAAGAGTTCAGGGGAAGGGCATCTCTGCAGTTTATCATGTCAGATGCTACTTGTCCTGAAACAAAACAATGAAATATCTGTCTGTCTCTCTCCAGCAAGAAATATCGTTTGTGTGAAGGCCAACCACACAAAGAACATACCCCCGAAACACAAGCAAGTAGCCCAGGTAAAAATAAAAAAGTCTTATCTGTCCCTAGACTGTGGATATTGCGCCTGGACTGCCATAACTTACTTAGGAGAACAATGTAATTTTAGTTGCACTGTGTTTTCAAGTCCGTTTTCATCTCCTGAAAAGTTTCGGGCCAGAATCTGATGGATAAACATTTTTTTTTTTAAACTTGTGTGTTAATGTTGCAGCCTCTAAACTGTCTGAAAGAATGACGTTAATCAAGCACCGACAAATTAAATCTATTAAGCTGCATAAAAATACCGTGCAAGAACTTGGAAAGAATTTTCACTTAGTGTATTGAAATCAAACAGAAAAAAAAATAAATCCCCAGCTGATAGGGGTGTAAGTTTGGGTCGCGCTAATACCGGGGCAGTTGTCTTTGCTGTCCTCGAGTGCTGTTCCCCCTCTGCTCAGTGCTACGAGGAGTTCATCCGTTCCTCCCCGCTGGACCCCTGCCTCCTCTTC
>NW_009715044.1:0-14389 GCF_000703405.1 Apaloderma vittatum
TGCCCAGGGAGGTGGTTGAGTCACCATCCCTGGATGTGTTTAAGCATCGCTTGGATGTGGTGTTGAGTGATATGGTCTAGGGGTGAACTTGCGAGTAGGGTTAATGGTTGGACACAATGATCCCAAGGGTCTTTTCCAACCTGGATGATTCTGTGATTCTGTGATTTCATGATTGAAGTGTCATTATCTCTAGAATATTCCTAAGGTCAGGTTTCTGCTTGGTGACACTTTGCAGAATCCTCTGAGGCCATTCCCCAAATGCTGCTTCACCCAAAACTTAAAAGGGTCACTATCAATACTTTAAACAAAATCCAGGACATATAGTCATTTATTTTCATAGAATCATAGAATGGCCTAGGCTGGAAGGGACCTTAGAGATCATCTAGTCCAACCTCCCTGTCATGGGCAGGGACGCCACCTCTCGACTAGACCTGGCAACACATGGGGACTGAGCGGGAATCGAACCCGCGACCTCGGTGTTGGTCCTTGTTGCCAGCACCACGCGTGGTTTATACTCAAATCACTGGCTGAGCCTTAACAAAGTTTGCACACTTCACCCAGCTGATGCAGTTCCCTTCCCCATGAAGGGAAAAGTTGTGGAGGCAAAAAGGAGTAGGTAGTCGGGAGCAGTGGCCAAAAAATGGTGTTTTCTTTTGCACGTCTTTGAGATTTGATTTTGTATTTTGTTATGTTCTGCCATTTTAAATAGAAATCAAAATATTACAATATCAAACATTCCCAGGTTGATTAACTTGCTGTAACAATACCCAGGCTTACTGTTTATAGGGAGACTGGCTGAAAATCATGAAGTTTCCTGACCTGTCCTACGCAGTTTATGAAGAAACTAGTGGTGTCTTACGTGAGCTTGCACAAAGCAGGAAGGACAGAAGGTAAGTGAAGACCTAGAGAAAACTGCCAATGGATTTCAGCAGCTTAACAAGTTTATGGGTCTTCTGACTAATGTCTTGACCATCAGTATACATTATTAATCAGATGGAGTGACTTCTCTCTTGCTGATATAGCAATTGCTTCCAAACAAGACTAAGTAATAGAAGGCAGAGTTTTAGAGCTGTCACTTTGAGTCAAGTGCTTGTGTGGCAAATAAATGGGTAATAGAGTAAGCAAAGTCACTTTGAGAAGGATGTAAGCTTGAATCTGTTTGTGTATTAACATGATGAATTAAGATGCAGGATGAAGATAAAGTTATTTGCAGTTGTTCCAGAGATGTGAGGGTTTGTTTTCTTTTTTTTAACTTTGACCTTCAGTTCAATCTGTGCAAGTACCTGTCAAGTGGCAGCACAGCAAAAAGGGTTAGGAAATGTTTAATCACCCCAAATTGAGGTGGATTTTCATAGCGCTGTTCCTATGTCAGTTCCTGAGCTAACTGCATCTCTGACCTGCATCTCAAGGGCAACCTTTCTTGTACCTCTACATGTCACCTGACTTAAAATAGAATCAGGCCCTTGGTGTTCTCAGACCAGCCCTAGTTACTTATTTCCCATGGATCAGTTCAGGAATCTCACACATACACACGCGCGCACGCATACCCCCCCCCCCCCTTGCCCTCACAGAGAACGTCCTTCAAGCTCCCATTAGTTCTTTTCATTATTCCTTTTTCTTTTGTATGAACTTGGCACTTCTTCAAAGCAGATGACCTTTTAAGTCTTCAGCCCTGGCAAAACAGGGTTTGCAACTTTTCAGGATGGTGATCTCCAAGATGATATTTTTGCCTGTTGTCCTGAAGAAGTACCAAAGTTTTCTTTTAATGCTGCAGTCTTCTTCCTGTATGTTCTTGAAGTTCCACTGATCTAGATCACTACAGAGTGAATACAGATCAGTTAAGCACTGGACAATTGAGATTAGTATGGAAGAGAGTCATGCCACACTGACCTCCTGGGTTCTAGGAAGGTGCCAGTGAGCACACAGAAAAAATCCACCTAGTGAGTACAATTTTCAAAAAACTCTTTGACCGTATTGGACACCAGAGGTTGCTGAAGAACTAAATTTGTCTATAAGCTTGTTAAAGAATAACAAATCATTTTTCAGAATGGAAGCGATGAGCCCTAGAGTGTTCCAGGGACAGGTACTAGGACTCATCCTAATTAGCGTGGTAGTGACCTAGAGAAGAGGATGTGCAGTGAGATCTCCAAGTCTGGTGCTGATAATGCAGGACTAGTTGTGACAAAGTCTGTGGCAAGACCTCACAAAACAGAGTAGGTGGGCAGATGAGCCTTGGCATAGACTGATGTTAAGTAATGCAATAGAGGAAAAATACCATGCCTGTGTGATGCTGAACATGAAACTGGCTCAAGATAAAATCTGAGTCGTCGCTTACCATTCTCTGAAGTCATATGGTGGCCAAAAAAAGCCTAAGAAAATACTGAATGTCAGGAAGAGGGGATGAAGGAGTGTCAGTCTGTTGCTACATGAAACTTTTTGCTTTATGAAGAGAACTTAAAGGGCTGGAGCTCTCCAGACATGAGGAAGTGAGACAGAAGAGAGAGATGAGTGAGCTTTACAGAAATCAAAGTGGTGGATGAGTGCAGAACTGTAATCCCACACTACCAGAACTAAGACACACTCAATGAAACTAATAGATCCATTTAAAACAGATAAAGTCCTTCTGGACTGGCTAGCTGCCACAGGGCTGTGGAAACAGACAGTATTGGAAGGTTCAAAAACTCCTGGACAGCTAGTTGTCTTTAGCGAAAGAGCTGCTAAGAGGACTTTGTGGACTCTATGACATTGTTAATAAAATTGTGGGTCAGGGACAGTACAAGAGGAATGCAGTGCAGAGTTTGCATTTTCTTACTGAAAAGCAATTCCGTTTGCCACTGACTTCTAATTATGTTTCTTTATAAGCACCGAGTAGCTTAATTTTAAAACGCATGTTTTATGGCAGAGTTGATGCTGTTAAAACAGCCCAGTGAAGTGCTTTGATGCTTTATTTGAACAGCACAGAGCCAGAGACAGCAGGACAAAGGCTGCCCTCTGCCTCAGCTCAGTTTTGGGATGCCGGTTGCTGGTACAGCTATGTTTCCTTTATCGCAGTTACAAAGCAAAAGGGCATCTGAATGGTACTACTTTTTCATGGTTGCATTTCTGGGCAAGCTGTTGAAGAGATGGCTTGCTCATGCCTCCCCACAGATGCAATACCATGTGTAGAGTGGGCTCCTGCTGGAGTTTGTGCTCCAGAAAAGTATTTCCATCCTTCAGTACTCACTAGTGGGGATCAGATGCTGTGGATTAGGAGAGACAGCTGAGTGTCAGACTTCATGATCTCAGTTATGTCACTAAGCTTTCCCTTAAGGGTGATTGTCTGATGGCGTTTTTGCAAAGATCCGAATGTCGGCACAGCAGTGTGAGCCTCCTGAATGTCCCCAGGCAAGGGGAATGGTGGCCAAAGGAAACTTTGATCTGACCCAGGAGATATTATTTTCTATCTTCAACAGGTGATTCCCATTCCTCCTGTCTGAAGCCATTTGTGTGAGAGTTGCAGATGATTCCTTCCACTGTGCAGACAACCAGAGCTAATATTAGCCTATGCATGTCAGGATAACACTAACCGGTGAGAAACGCTTCACAGAGCAGAAATTAGTACCTAAAATCAGGGAGCGTTCTGCAAAACAGAAGACGTCATTACCTGCTGTAACTTCTATTTTTTATCTCCTGCAGAATTTTTCCCTTTCCCCATGACATTGCATCTATTAATTTGCTTGCTTGCTTAAGAGTCTTGAAGTCCTTCCTGCTGCTGCAAGGACCTTTTATCTCTCAAGCACTCTGAAAGTCTGCTTCACATCTTGAGAAATCTCCCATCATGATAAAAGCTGTGAAGATATCACAGTATACTTTCTAAGATGTAAGTAATCCTTTCAGTTGTGCTGGACTTAAATTTTCTGACATATATTTTCAAGAATTTAATCTCTGTTTATACGTATGCCACTAATTTCTCCAAGCTGTGGCTTTCCATCTCTTCTGCTTTTCTGTGGTGTTTCACAGCTGAATGTCTCAGAGGTAAGAGACCTCTTGTAAGACTAAGCCACGTTTACATGGTCTCAGCCATATTTCTGCACTCTTGTCATACATAACATGGCGTGCAGCTTGTCCCATGATACGCAGCTTGCTTTTTCCTTCCCCTTTATATTGTTTATGGGCATAAGGTTCATAGTAATATCTCTAGGCTGTCCAAATTTGGTATGAATTTGATTTCATCAACTGATTTGAGCAGCTGGTGAGAAAAGAGGCAGAGAAATGTGTAGCAATTCAGTTCAGAGCTAGCTGGAATAAAGAGTGACTAGGTTTGATATCCAGTAAACTCTGCTTCTAGTATGTGTTTCTAAAGCACACGGTAAGGCTGAGACATTGCTTCTAAACTACTGGGACTCAGCACTGGTCCTATGTGTGTTGTTGGTTTGACATTTGAGGCTGCTTTTTATGTGGAGCCTTACAAAACAAAGAGCATGTGACCAGAATGCTCAAAAGTGAGGCCAACGGCAGAGACCATGCTGGAAACCACTGAGCTTGTAGGAGTTGAGTTGGTGGAGATTGGGCCAGAACTACTAACACGTCCAAGGAGCTCTGCCAGCACAGTGGCAAAGGAGCCACTGTAATCAAATATCTCACTGTTTTCAGAGATTTCAGTTGCGCTTTGCACCTTTCTCTTTGTTCAGAAAGCCCCTTTTGGGACTAATTTCTTACTTCTTCATATGTTGTTAGATATATGGTTAATGAGAGCTTGCTACGTGAATAACACAGAATAAAACCATTCAGGAAGATATTTTAAAAAAAAAAGAAAGAGGCCAAACATGTATCCTAAGGTACTGAAGTAATGACTTGCTGTATGCTCTTATTAGCTTCTGCTGAAACATACGCTTCATTTCAGTGCTCAGTTCTGTTCTCTAAGTTGATTCACAGGAGACTGAAACTGGTTGTAGGCTGATGTGGTGAATTCGAGTTAGTGGGATCAGTTGGACTACAACTTCTAAGGGGGAAATACACCCTGTATATCCATATTATCAGAGAATGTTAGGGACTTGAAGAGACCTCAAAAGATCATCTAGTCTAACCCCCTGCCAAAGCAGGATCACCTAGAGTAGGTCACACAGGAACATGTTCCAGGCAGGTTTTGAATGTCTCCAGAGAAGGAGACTTTTGCTTTGGGCAGCCTGTGCCAGTGCTCTATCACATTCAGTGAAAAAGTTCTTCCTTATTTTTATGTGGAACCTCCTATGTTCTAGCTTGCACCCGTTGCCCCTTGTCCTATCACTGGACATCACTAAGAAGAGCCTGGCTCCTTCCTCCTGACTTTCGCCATTTAAATATTTATAAACATGAATGAGGTCACCCCTCAGGCCTCTCTTCTCCAAACTAAGGAGACCCAGCTCCTTCAGCCTTTCCTCCTAAGGGAGATGTTCCACTCCCTCAATCATCTTTGGCTCTGTGCTGGACTCTTTCAAGTAGTTCCCTGTCCTTGAATTGAGGGGCCCAGATACTGAGGTAATCAGGATCTAACCTCATTTCCAATTTCCCTGTAAGAATTGGTTTGTAACTGCCATTCCCATCTGAGGAAAATCATATTTTTTTAGAAAAGTTCTGTTTATAAAAACAAATGGACCACCATAGGAATATCTGCAGAACCCCTCAGCCATGATCATTGTTTTCTTTACTAAATGTCCATGTTCTAGGAATATCAGAAGCACCAGCTTCATTAGACTGTAACACACTTGACATTGTCAGAACAAATTGTCCCGTACATCTTATCATACATATATATGGGCATTTCTGTTATTTTAAGAAGGTGTTTAAGACTCAAACATGGGGCCATGAAACTGAAAAGGAGACTATTCAAAGCTATCCCGGTGCTGAGCTAGTACCTTCATCAGATGTGGAATATGATAGTTAGCCAAAGCTGCCAGGCAGATGATATTCCAAAACTGTCAATAAAATTGGTGGATGCAGAAAATCCTCTAGCGTGAGGGTTTTTGCCTCTCAGAATTGAAATAGGAGTATAGGGGTGTTATAAACCGCTGTTTCTAGAGAAACTTGGAGAATGCCTTTTTGAGTGGGTTGATTTTTGACCAGTTGCACTTTGTTCAGAGGCTTTGCTTTGGCCTGCAGCACACTGCACGAGCTGTGCCTGATCCTTAACTCTGGATTTCGTCACTCTGTGTGTGTGTAAAAATATTACTCTCCTTTTAGCTCATTTCTTTTTACATAACTTAGAATAGTTCCAGTTACTCACTCTGTGTTTCTGTAAGTGGCATGAAAACCATAATCATCCAATCAGAATGTGTAATGATATTGTAAAAATCCCTATTAAATTGAGCAAAAGAATATTTTAAAAACCTTTTAATAGTACTTACTAGACACGATAGTAGAAGAAGGAGGATATATACATGAGGTTTATTTCATGCCGATAACATGATACTTTTTAAACTGAACTTCAAAGGACTATGCCCAGTTTATTAATGTAATTACTTATATGAAATATTATCAGAATATAATGAATAAATTAATAATGTTATCTATACAGTATGTTATCTGTCTGGTTCTAGGACTGGAATCAAAATATAGACAAAGAATTACAAGAATTTAGGCTTGCACTTATTTTCACATTTATATGCCATTTAAAATACTTCTAGATCCTTCATTAAAGTGTATTATAAATCAGATTTAGATAATGGAAGATAGAAATCTCTTTTTATTTGGAAGAATACATGAATACAGTAATATTTTCAGACATGTATTGCTGGATTTGGCAACTAGGGTGCTACATTCCTCTTAGAGAATAAATTAGGAATTTAGAAACTATTTGGGATGGGGAAGGTAAATGAATGAAATCCTTTGACTCTTTTTGCTTGCTACACTTGAAGGTAAATTTTACCATATATTAACCTTGAGAGAGTGTTCTCCTCTTGCCACTTTCTAGATTGTCTTTCCTTAAACTATTCCAAGTTTATTAATGTGCCTATTAGTAACAAGCATGCCCTGGCTGGGCCCTCCTCTCTCTCTCCTATGTCAGCAGCAGAAGAGGGGAAGGCCATCTGGTGCATTAGTGCAGAGCCTTCCTCCAGCTGAAAATTAATCACTTTTAGGGGCTGAGTATTAATTTCTAGTGGAACGGGTTCCCTGCGCTGGCTCATGAGCAGGCACAGCAGCCCTGGTGCCAGTTGCAGAGGGACCGGAGGGAGCAGCCTGCCCACAGCCTGGCTTTGCTGCCTGGGGAGCACGACCTTCAGAAAAAAAGCATGATGCTAGCTTAATTTTAATTCATAAGCAAAGATTTTTGCTTGTGAAGGAAAGATTTTTTAACTTTGGAAAATATATGAACATATAAGCTCTGCAAGTATACATAAATGTACCAGTCAGAGAAGCTACTTGATGCCCCCAGGCTGGACACCACCAAATCTGGTGATCAGTCCTATGACAGCCTTGTATCTTTGATGTGATGGAATTGTTCTGCAATGTTGGTTTTAATCTTAAATGAGTATCACAAGGGAACTGTCATTTGAAGGAGTACATAATTAGATTAGGATGCAAGGCAAAAAAAAAAGGAGCCATAAACCTATGTATTTTATTACAAATTTCCGTCCTGATATTCTTCTCAGCACACCAAAAAGATTAAAAAGCTTTTAATTTGTTTTGTTTTATCTCCTAGTTGCATCACCCGATGAACTCTTATTCAAAAATACAGATACATGACCAGCCAAACTGAGACAGGCAAAAATATACTTAATGAAGGAGCGTACTAAAGCATCAAGGAGCACAACTTGGGAACTGGGACTTGCAGCAAGAAACGAAGTGTTTGGTATGTCTTTAATTCATTTCAAACACAGCAAAGAAAGTCTTCAGGTTATCCTTCGAAGATCTGTGATACAGAACTGTGCTCATTTACTTAATATGAAAGCTGCTCAACTGGACAGAAGCTTGATGCAGCCTGAGCTGTTTGTCATTATTGGGACCAATGTTCTTGTTGACATCAAACAAAGACTGTGAATCACAACAGCTGAATTCTGTGTTTGAAATGATAGATGATCTTTGGACAAGAGTGCACCACAGAAGGCCCGGGTAGGTCACTGGCTGTCACTTGCCAAGGCCAACTTCTAATCCTCAGTGTAAAAGGTGAATAAAAACTAAGAGTGATGCTGTGGAATCATCCTGTTTCTAGTGAACAATAAGAAAAAGCATGTTTAGACACCACCCCCCCTGAAATTTGTTTAAATGATAGAAAATGCCCATCTCTGTACAACATCTGAAGCTGCAGAATCTGATGAACGCTCTGCGAGTAGCAAGGTTGCTGTGCCTTGGAGCACACAGGAGAAAAGTCTGGCTTGTAGCGTTAGTTGGGCACTACAACACTGCTGGTCTGAGTCCAAAACCATCAACAAACTAGAGAGAGCCAGCAGCAGGAGTATCTCTGTCATGCAGTAAATAGCAAGAAGTTACCCAAGAGGTATATATAATTTCTGAGGAGTTATTTTCTTCACTCTGACGCAGCTGACTGTTTGCAGCTGAGGACATCTTTCATGAAGGACCATGTCCTTTAACTCCTAAGTTGTTCTATCCTGAATAATGGAATATATTCCCTTCTCTTCTGCTTGATAGTCTTTTTAGTCTGTTGTTGTTCTAGTACCAAGGAGCTTTCTTTGGAGAATACGGCTTATTCTGATTTACTGTCTTTCCATGTTTCCTCTTCTTATTCTCACTAGCAACTTAGAAATAGAGTGCTAAATTTTCATACAATATAATGTTGTTCTGTGACTAAAAAGCTGTTGAGGAACCAGAGAAACTAGGTGAAAAAGGTGGGTCTAAGGCAGTAGAGATTTTGCTTCATTTAATTGAGATGGAGGAATGAGGGCTTAGTGTCACCTCCTTTGGGATGCTCGGAGCATGACATGCAATTATGAGAGCCTTATTTTGTGAACTTGGGAAGCTGGAATCATGAGGGCTTTCCTTAGGGCCGTATAACCCACAAACTTTTTTTTCCAAAAGACATTTTTCTTAGCAGGGACTCTGTCAAGTGAAGCTTTCACCAGAAAAAATTACCTTGCAGGGAATTTGTCTTGGGAATAGCTCCTCAGGGACCTTTTTCCCTAGGTATATGCACTTACTTATGTTGTGTGTCACCTTTTATAAACTTTAGAGATACATCCATCCTGGATGCTCGTAACTGTGAGCGGAATTTCAGAAATACTGCAAATACTTTAGCAAATAATGTGGGATTGCTTACTTTCTAAACTCTTACTATATTAAACTGAATCACACTGAAAGTCATGTCCATTTTATCACCTTTTATAGATGCTTATCATATAGGAGAAACATAAAACACAAATTCTGGAAAATTCTATACAAGTAAATGAAGTCCTGCTAGAGTACTTTGTGACTGCTGAATTTTTCTTATATAAACTAAAAATGGGAATTAGTCCTGCATCACCTATTTATTTTCATCAATTAGATAAAGAGTTTAGGTACTTAATTTCAAGCTTCAGTTTAGCTGACATGGATATACACTAGGCTCGAAATCTGTGCTTTTTAAATTTGATCTTTAAATTCTCAGTAAGAAATAATCAAAGGTTATAAACTTTGAATATAGTTAGTCACAATTTTTTATGTGTTTTGGTATCAATTCATTGCAGATGCAAGCAGGCATTTCTGTGAACATAATCCATATTTTCATATAGACCAACAACAATGAATTTGATAGGTCTAAGGTACTAAGACCTCTTAGTATCATTAAATTCTAAAACTGCTGTGCACGTCTGGCTAGCAGCTCTACAGAGGTGATTCATGGTTCTTCCTCTCTGTTGGACTGACTGCCTTCTGCTCAGATCGTGACTTCCATCTCTGTTAACTCCCCTTGTAGGTCCAGCCTAACGGTCCCAGTCTCATGTTGTCTTCCCATCCTACTCTCTCTGACTTGCCTCCTTGTCTCCAGCTCTGGTACCTCAAAAAATCATGTTAAATGGACTGGTCAGCCCTTTGAGAGAGCTCCCTCCACCCAGCACATCTCCACACTATCTGTTCATGGTTCTTTCATCACCTATGGAGAGCTGTATGTTTTAAGAGGTTTTTCCAAAGGGTAGTGAGATGCCAGCAGGGACTGTTGCTCTGCAGAACTGGTCAGCCAGTGCTCAGGCAATGGATGAACTGGACTCCAGATAGCACAGACTACTAGGAGTGAAACAAACTAACATGCCACTAAATCTTATCCAGGTGCTCTCTGCTGTGACTTGTTTCTTGCTAGTTTGTATGAAAGACGCTTCATTAAAATAACTTGTGTTGTCACCTGGCTTATAGGTCAGCCACCTCGAGCTTTCACAGCACTGTCCTGACAAGACTGTCACAAGTGCCATTATTAGTTGGTATGCCTGGAGTTCATCACATATTTAATACGGTAACCTGGGCTTTTCTCCTCCTAATTTTGCAGGAGGTCTCGCCTTTTAGCATTTACTGCATGCATTATTTAAAAAAAATACCAAGGGAATTTTCACATTTTATTTTCACAAAGGTTCAGGCTCTTTAAATTTGGCAGCTCCTTTTTATCCACTGTGGCTTTTCCTGTTCCTCCATGCAAGTAAAACCTTTTTCATCTCACAGGTTGGCTGCCATGAGCTCCTAGCCTTCAGTTTTCACAAAGGTTCTCCATCCTGCTTGCAAAACCTGTCTTACAGGTCATCTTTCCAGCTTATCATTGTGAGTATTTCTTCCTCGCTTTGTTTCTTTCTGCTGCTTTTCCATCTTTTGCTGCATTAAACACCTCTGCCTTTGTTTTCCTTTTCAAACTCCTAATTAGATAAATCCATGCGCTTCTTAGGTTCTGCTGTGGCACCAACCCCTGCCCCTAATTAGTGTCACCAGCTCCTCTTCAGTTGACTTTTCCTTAGAATGTCTTTATATTTTCTTCCCAACTCCTGGAAGCAGGGCTTTAAACAAGCACAAAGCCTCTCTTTCATCTCCCTCAGAACCTCATCTTTCCTGGGAAATACATTTCATATTGGCCAATTTGCTGTGCCTTGTGCTTCTGACTCATTTTGCACAGGATGGGTACTACCATTCTCCAACAATCACAGCTACTGTCACAGTCCTCCACTGTAAATTTCAACTGCAGAACTTTTGTGACTGAGACCGCATCTGCACTACCCACGCGGATATCACTTCTGCAAGGCTCCTTATCATTATACAAGGCCCCTAAACAGCGACCAGAACCTGTACTGCTACTGCATGGTAAGAAAGACCTGAGTTGAGGGATTTGGAGCAGTGCTTTGCGTTGGCTCTGTGAAGACCAAATATATTGCAAGCTAGTAGTGATTTTGTGGCACTTAATTTTGTGCAGTGCTTCGTTACCACAGTGATAGGAACTAAATAAAACTGGAAGATACAGCTTCTTAAACCTTCCCTCAGTGACAGTGGCATATGGGCTGAACTGTTTTTAACTGACTTAGGTGCTGACTTTGGGATAGAGCTGAGTGGAAAGAACAAGAGACATTTGAATACGTGCCTGAAGTCCATCTAGATTTTCATGTTAAGAGGGCAGATCTCCATTTTGACAAAGCAGCCTTTCATGTATAACCATTGCAAATGTTTTATATTATTTTTGAGGGAGAATTTCTGTCTCCATGAGGAGGGAACATTCCCATTATGCTCTGTCCTACAGATCTGAGCAGTCCAAAAAGTAACAGAGAGAGCTGAATAAATGGAGTCCATCCAATATGCTGCTTCTCTAACATGCTTCTCTAATATCTCTGGTGTAAATGATAGCCATTGCAAATAACTCAATGAGATAAGGAACGGGGGAAAAATCCAAAAGCAAACCAACAAAAAGTTAGAGAGATCTTAGAAAAAAAAGGAGAGTTATATTTCAAGCTTGTTTTCACAAGATATCAGAATATAAGTTTATAATTTCACATGTAGTACTTAAGTATTCATACCCAGCATCAACTGGATTTGTGCACCTATGCGTTTTCAAAACCTCTGCATTGTACAAATAGTGCTACAGTTCTGATGATAGCCAAGGATTCTGCTGCAAAGGAAAGTCATGATGTTACAGTAAACACCCTTCATTCAATATTTATGATAAGATGACATGATTCACACATGCTTTTTGAGTGCATCTAAAAGGATCAGTCTCAGCCCTCCTGCTGTTTCATTTTGCATCATTTTCATCATCATGTATTTGCTCAACACTTCAGTGACTTCAAAACATTGGGATCTGATATCACAGTGGTTGAGGCCATTGCATTTTAAATCCTATTTTCCCTTTTACTAGACTTTTATCAAGATGGCACAGGAAAAGGAGCTCGTTAAAAGCTCTCCCCACTTAATTATACAGGAACAACATTCAACATCAATGCTATGTTGCTAGGTTGCCAGGTGATCTTAAACTGGAAATCATCTCAGCTCATAGATTCCTGCAAATCTAATGTATGTATACCTGCGCAGCAGAATTTCAGAGATTGCATAATTTATACAGCAGCATATATTGTAAAAGCTTTAGGTTTACAATCAATTCTTCTGTTATTTTGTTGGTTTGAGGTATGTAGGTTTCTGATACATCATCGACGATTTTCTTTTCTCTCCACTCTTCATTCTTAGTGTGATTTCCCTCCATCTGTGTGTACTAGGTCTGGCTTCTGTGAAGATAATTCTCTTCATGGCAGCTTGAATGGTGCTGTGTTTTAGATTAGTGGCCAAAACAATGCTGGTAACATGCTAACGTTTTAGCTATTGCTGGGCAGTGTTTGTACAGCAGCAAGGCCGCTTCTATTTCTCACCCTGCCCAACCACTGAATAGATTGGGGATACACAAGAGGCTAGGAGGGGACACAACCAGACAAATGACCCAAACTGCTCAAGAAGTTGCCATATAGTGGCATGCTCAGCAATACAATGCGGAGCAGCCGGGATTAGGTAGGTTATCCAGCTTTTGCTCAGCAACCGGCTGGGCATCACTGCCTGTGTGAGGTGGTGAATGATCATCTATGCATCACTTGTTTGTTGCTTTTTCTCTTCTTCCACTTCTCCTTTACTTATAAAATTATCAGTCCTTGAGGTTTTTTTATGTTTGCTCTTCTTTTTCTGTTCTGCAGGTGGGGGATGTGAGTGAGCAGCTGTGCAGTGCTCAGCTGTCTGCTGGGGTTAACCCATAACTCTGCAGCATGGCCAAACCAGAAAGAGCTCATACTTCCCTAGAAATGGAAGTGTACTCACATAAGCCACAAGGAGCTGCTTAACAGGGACGGGAACTGCAAGCATCAAAGTTAAAGACGCTGTGTTCCACATGCAGCCCTTTCACTCCTGATATGATGGTATAAAGTAAGAATGAAACAGAAAACAAGTGACTCCACATGTGAGTACATAAAATGAAGTGACCACGAGAGGGTATTGGAGATGTAAAACCATGGGTAGTTCCGCAGGTCACGTCTAAACAGCAGCTGGCTATAAGGCACCAGGAAAAAACACGTCTTCCCATCATGCCTTTGGAACCACATGTGTGAGCCTTAATTGACCCCTTCCTATCCCATGGAGCAGGGTCTGGCAACAGCAGCCAGGCTGGAGAGGCAACATCTGAGCTTGTTTGCCTTCCATTTGTTGGCAGGGATACACAGAATATCAACATGGGAAATTTCCACAGGTTAGTAAAAATTGGGATTTAATAGCAATCACCAATAAGGTAAGATATCATATGTCAGGTCTGAGAGGTTTTTTTGGGAACAGGTTATGATGTGGACATAGATTACATGGGTAATATTCTCTTATAGCTGAAGTTTAATTTTTGTCACTAATGCATTTGCTAGTAGAGCTTAAAGGTCACGTCCCTAAGGATATGGCACAGTTTGTGTTAGCAGAGCCTGGCTTTCTCTTCAGATAACAGTCATCTTGGATTGAGTATTACTAGAGGACAAGTGAAAGTGAGATTGTGGGGGGAGGGAGAAGAGAGGAGGTGTTATGTGCTTTACATCCATCTTCATCACCGGAGGGTCATGAAAGAATCGCTGTGTTAACAAGCAACACAGCTCCTAGCACTTGGGTCCCAGATGCTGCGGCAGAGAGAGATCTTTTCAAGGTGAGCAGACTGGCCTGATGGAGAATGTCTCCAGCCAGGGAGATTTATGAAGATCTACTTTATACTGGCAGGAGAAGGCCTGGCAAGACTGTGCCCTCCCTGGAGGAGTTACACTGACTGTTTCATCCCTGCAGAGAGCCTTCCTGTTCCCCTCGGGCAAGCCACTTGAAGTTAGGGCTTACTCTGCCTGTGTAACACTCCAACAGCATTTGCTACCTTTTCCACAAATGAACACTGCTTGTTTATGTGCTCCTAAGGTTTCTGAAACTCAAACACTTGGTCCAGGAATGTAACTTAAGTACACTGCCTTTCAAGAGGCCCTAACAC
>NW_009715045.1:0-272 GCF_000703405.1 Apaloderma vittatum
GGGAAAGGGCCGGGATTTGCTCTGCTCTGAAGCGACTTGCACTAACAGCCTTTTATTCCCCCCGCTCTCGCTGGCCCTGGCTGCCCGCAGGCAATGGTAAGTGCCCCCACCCCAGTGTCCCCGGGGTCCCAGACACACATTGAGAGGTTCTGCCCTGTTGGGGCCAAACTGGGAATACTGCAGGCTGCTGAACTGGTTCCAGTCTGACTGCACGGCAGGGTGGCACTGTGCAGCCCTGGGAAGTGGGGAGGGGATTCTCCCCCTCTGCTCCA
>NW_009715046.1:0-554 GCF_000703405.1 Apaloderma vittatum
ATCTCATGTCCTTTCACAGGTCGTGCCTCAGGTGGCCACGAGCAGAACTTCCCTGCCTATTTCTTGCCTCTTCCAAGCCAACACCCTTTCAGCATTTGTCACGTGAAAGAATCGTGGAGTTGCACACACCTCCCCTGCTCTTCTGCCAGAAGGACATGGACCTCCGTGTCGTGCATGCGGCCATGGCCACACACCCCATTCCTTTGGGGGTTGCCTCGGTCGGCACTAAGCTCAGCAGCTGTCCCGTCACTTCTGATGTGCTGGGACCATCACTGGCGTTGGGAGCTCCACTCTTTGCCTTCCCACTCTGCAAATTCTCTCACGTTACTGCACTGCCATTTTATGGCTTTTCTGAGGCTTCTTTGGGGAAGGATAAAAGTTTCCACTTTTGCCCGGAAAAGCTGGAACAGCTTCCTCCGTCTCAGGTGGCTCTGAAGGCGGTGTAGTGTGCTCTGAAGGGCCAAGGACGGCAGCTCCTCATCAAGACAAGTGTCGAATGATGGGGCATGTCGCCATCAAGGACACCATCACCAGTCTCCACCAGCCACCCACAG
>NW_009715047.1:0-2490 GCF_000703405.1 Apaloderma vittatum
AGGAGCTCTCGCTTCCCTCCCTCGTGCGTGCAGCTGCTGGGGATGCTTTCTCCTGTTTCCAGCCTTTGATAGGTAGTATGTTTTTTTTTTTTTTTCCCCCTGTGGTTTTCTGTCTTTTCATTTTCGTTTAAGTAATTTTTTTTTTCTTGCGAAAGTGGTAAATGTCGTGCACTGCAGAGTCTGGAAAGGCTTTGGATAAGCTTTTGAAGGTCGAATTAGTGACATTTGACTGGCACTGGTGAAAGAAAGTCCATTTTATTTATTTATTTATTTCTAAAAATGTGATCTCTAGAGATCAATGAGAGAACCTTCCTTCTGACACAAAGTCTGCTTGCGTCCCTGCTGAGCCAGCGAGAGGACCTTTCCTCTACCACCTCCAGGCTTTCTTTCACGCACCCAAATGTTCAAGAAAGAAACAAAGTGTTTCTAGGTGGACAGATGAATGCTTTGACTAAGACGATTTTATTTCGTGGAAGAAAAATGTGTGTCAGGTAGATCTGCAGGAGTACTGAATACTTAGATGCCTTTGCGAGGTGATTAGTTTCTGTTGCTCTTCAGAAGGATCAAAAGATGGCACTCCAAGCCCACACAGGGTTTCTGGGACAAAAGTCCGTTTACGTTGAGTTTAGGTGATCCTTAAAGTCACTGCAGAATTCGGTGACTGTGCTCGGGGACAGCTGTTTCCCATGCGGTCATACAATTCTGGAGCTTTTGCGTCAATTTAATGCTAATCTTGTTCTTGTACTAGCGTCAGGGAGTCGTTATGGTCGATATTACTCTCCTGTTTACCTGCTGCATGTACTATTGGACTGACACAATTGCTTAGTTTTTCTAAAAGCTTTTGGTATTTTTCTGTGCGGCAAAGGCATTTGGCTAAGGCAAGTGTGTACAGCTGTCTGGCAGCAGCCTGTTAAGTTCAGTAACTGGGAAATTCCTGGTTGTCTATAACATCTACCCCTGAAATGTGCCTGGTTTTCTATATGGCAGGAGAAAATCATTTTCCCCTTCAGTTCTTTCTGTGAACTGATGATTTATGTGTTTTCTTTTGTTTTGCTCTTGGCACCTTCTCGGTGAAATCTGTTGCCTAATTGCTTTTGGAATTCTCTTTCCTCCAGCCTAATTATGATATATGATGCATTTATGACTTAATTCAAGCCAATTACCCCTCCCCTACTTCCCAGGATAGAAAAATCCAAACTTTAGGAACACTTACATGCATATGTGATCAGGACTGTTCGTATTAGCCTTTACTTAGTCAAGGAAATAATTTGGAAGTTTTGCCGGCATAATTGGGAGTAATTTGACATGATGTAGTGTGTATAGTTATGAAGATATAGCTGCTTACAATTAGGAATCACTAACTTGGTCTATTTTGCTAGACAGCCTGCAGTGATTGTGAGACTCTTTTGCCTGCCTGCTTTTTATAGTGTATTTTAAATCTTTTTTCTCTTAGGACGTGTAAATGAATTATCAGATGTTGAAACATCATGGCTAGACAGACGTGTCATGTTTCAGTTGTGTGTTACACACACTTCTGTATATTCTATTTCAGGCCTTCAAGAAATGAAGAATAGCACATTCGTGGGCAGAGCCCCTCAAAGAATGTTTTATTACAGTTTCCAAACTGCCTTGAGACCACTAAAACACAGCTAACTAAGTGCTTCAACAGTTATGAAAAAGGAGCCGAATAAAATCCCCAGCTGAAAGAGACATTTAGTTGATCCAAGGCAGGAATGACCTCTGAATTAGCTATCATCACACTCAGCAATGAAGTCATGGAGCTCCCTCCTGGCTCCTGCCCATGTGGAGGCAAAGATCTTCACCATGCTTCCCTGATCAAATTAACCCCAAGCAGCCTAATGCCTTGTGTGCTTACCATGATTCAAAAGGGCTCAGCATATTATTGCGGGATGCGACTTTCCCATTTGTCATGCAGATCTGTCATCGTCTTTGATGACTTTCAAGTCTAGAGGTTTCAACCTAGTCCCATGGGTGGGAGAGACAAGGGAACAAAGCGAAATCCACAGTGTGTCTTTTTTTTATGTTTTATGCTTTTTTAATGTTTTATGAATACACCCACGCAATCCTCTAATACTCGCGTATCCTTTCCTTCTCCTTTCTCCCCTTCACCCCCTCTCCGATCCCTGCAGATTCATTCATGTTGTTGTGATCTGAAAGGGCAGAAATGAAGACAGCACTGTGCTCGGCAGTCGCTGCTCTGTGTGCAGCCGCTCTCCTCTCCTCCATCGAGGCTGAAGGTAACCTCCCTCTACCTGCTCCCTTGCCCCCGGTGCTCTGCTGACCACCGAACCTCCCAACCAGCCTTGAGCTACCAGCTCGCTCCCTCTCTGTTTTTGAGTGTAACTACATCGCCTTTCTCTCTTTCTCTCCTTCAGAGAAACGCCTCTCCTTCCTTGCCCAGCTCCTCTTGTGTTCTCTTTCTCCCGGCTAGTCAGCCGGACCATAGCTCCCTCTCTCTGTCTCTCTGGT
>NW_009715048.1:0-228 GCF_000703405.1 Apaloderma vittatum
GTGTCGGCTCCGGTATTTGAGCCCGGCCGCACAGGTCAGATCCTCCCACCCGCACCCGCCGGGGCAGGTTTTACGTCGCATCCTCTGTCATCCTTCACCGTCTCCTTTTGTGGGGTACCTTCTCGGTTTAGAAAGTGACAGCGGTGGCGTTTTCGTGGGTAACGCGGAGCTCGCAAAGAGAGGATGGAGGGAGGGATGGATGGAGGGATGAAGGGATGGATGGAGGGA
>NW_009715048.1:339-25097 GCF_000703405.1 Apaloderma vittatum
CAGGGACGTTCTGCCAGCCGCAGAGATGCTGTTTCCCTGCGCAGGGCGCGGGTGGGACGGCAGGGAGGAAGGAGGGGCCCTTCCCACCGAGGACAACTGTGGTATGTGCTTGAGTTTGCTTTATTAAATTGTGCAAAGCTGAGGCAGTGAAAGTAAATAAAAGCACAGAAGCTGAGGCAGCCCGGAGGGTGGAATTGTCCATTTTGATCCGCATTGCAGGTGCCTAAGAAGCATCCAGGGTACTTGTTGGCTCTGTCTAGATGGTAAGATGCTTAAGCTTAAAAAGCTTTATTGATGCTTTTGCAATATAAATTATGCTTCTTAATTTATTTTTTAAAAGGACAAATGGCTGTGACTGTAAAAGCAGTGACTTTTTCCATGTAACTTGCTCATTAGTGAATGTAGTGCTTTATTATGACTGAACCTGTGGGAGACATTTGTGCTCTTAAACTGCACGTTGCTTTTTGATTTGACTATTTAAAGGGAGCACTTTATAAACGGTTAATTCCAGACTTGTAATGTTGTTAGTTTTTCAGGATTTTGGTTGTACTGAGGTGCCAGCAGTCATTTCTTGTGACAGAGCAAAGGTGAGGAGGTCACAACAGAGGAAAGTATTAGCTATATAAGAAAAAAAGAACATTGACTAAACTGACCCTCAGTTACTTGTTTTCATCCTGTTACCATGCTTCTGCTTGGTCGTTGAAGATGTCCCTGCTCGTTATAGGGGCTTGGACTAGGTGACCTTTAAAGGTCCCTTCCAACACAAACCATTCTGGGATTCTACATCTGTAAAGTTTCCTCGCCCATCCCCTTAGGAAAGACGAAGGTCCCATGACCAATTCAAATGCTGGATGTAGTTTTCAGTCCAGTAGTTTTAGAACTACTCTAGAATGGCAATTGTATTTCATTCCTTAAAGTTGTTCCCTTTACTTCAGATTTTAAATATAATTGCATAACTTGAGATCTTTTAAATTATTTTTTAAATGCATTTTGTCAATGGAGTTACAAAAAAAATCGAACTGTTCCCCTGTGTGCCCTAATTCAAGAGGCTGTAGGTATTAAGGACAGTATATTTTTTCATCCAGATCTACTACGTTAGTCAATCCTTCGACAGCAGTAGGCAGAAGAAAAACTTGCCAGTGCTCTTATCCCACAGTGTGGGCCATAATGCAAAGTAAAATATTTCTTGAATATTATACATAGTTTAATAGAGGCAATACAGTTGTAATAAACTGGTTTACAAGTTTACTTTGCTCCTGAGTTAGCCTCTCATTTCTAGGTGCCTCCTTATTTTACTATGGCTTAAAAAACAATGCCTTAAAGTAGCAAAATTCTGACGGTTTGCTTTTATATCCTCGGGATTCACAATGTATTGCAATTTTGTGTAAACAGAATACTATTATGTAATTCATCTTTTTACTCAAGTTTATGTTTAAGCTCCTTTTTCACAGCAAACTTTAAAAAAAATGTAGGAAATTGTAGTTTACTTTTTACAGAGAACAGACAACTTCATCCTTCTGAAACAGTTTATAATGCTTAAGAATTGGTTTTGCTGACAAGGGACTCTGTATATTTGTGTATCAATATATGTATGTGTGTCTGTTAGTAACTAACGGTGGATTTTGATGAGCAGTGATTTACTGAAAAATCAGCGTGTCGGATAACTTGGTGCTTTAGGGGAAATAGTGTGTTATGACTAGACAAGGGCGTAGCTTTTCCTGCTGCTGGTTTAAAAAGCAAAGCCACGGATGAAGAAAGGGAAGATCGAAGGATTTGGGTGGGGAAGAAAAATAGTTGTACTCAAAGTCTCCGGTTGGGCTTTCAGCAGCCCCTTTCCCTTCTGCACACGGTGAGGCATCGTGAGTAGCTGTAAAACGTTGAAAAGCGCAGACGTGAAGTCCATGTGCCTTCTTGCAGCTTCCACACCCTTGTTACTGATACGAAGGTGCTGGAAGAAGCTGATATCGTGAGCCCATGGCCAGCTTGGTGGAGCCAGGCCCTGGCAGAGCATGTCTTGACCCTGGGAGCAGCGGTGCTGAGCGCCCTGCCCAGCACCTGGGTGGAGCTGAGGCTGCCCTTCGTTCAGGCAGAAATCTTACCACTGGAGCTCTGGTTTCCTTCATGTCTGTGCTGAGACAGACCCTTTGCTCGTTTTCTTGCCCACTAATCTAATGTGGTATCTGGAAAAGCAGGTGAATAGTGTGTTTAGTAGAGCTGAGTTGGAATGTTAGCCCCCGCTGGCTGCTGCCTGCCGTACCCCACCTCCCTCGTCTTCGCTTGCTTGATGAGACCTGGCATCTTTTATATACCTGGCTGCAGGGTCTTCAATGGATTTGTGCCCAGTTGGTCTCTGTGCTTGTTTTTAAGTGATGGAAAAATGGTCTTCCCCTAAACAAGGATGCCCAGCAGTGTGATAATGGGTATTAGTCAGGGTCTCCATGAGATCAGTGAATAATTTTGTCATTATGGTTTTCTGCTGGGTCATTTCTGCCACTGATGTTGAAGACCGTGGTACTATAAATGGGAGCAATACATTAATTTCCTGCTAGAAGTTAGAGGCGTGACAAAATAGTGCAGGGAAAAAATTGTCCTCTGAGTGTGTCAGAACTTCTGCAAGCTGTTTTTTTGGGTGTTTTTAAATAATCCTTGGGAAAAAAAGTCTTTAATTTGGATTACTGTTTCTTTTCTACCATTGAGGAGCATGTTTACTCTCATTTGTTTCCTAGAAAACCATTGTTTTGCGCTTAAAATGTTAAAATACGTTGCTGCTTGTTAATCATTTAGGTAAGAGGTAGGATTTAAGATCGGTGTTATTTAAAAACATTGCTTGACTGAAAACTGTAAAATTTCATGGCTCTTCGCTAAAAGGCATGTTCACTGCCTCTGGAAGGGCTGAAGACCTGCCAGGGAACAGTAGCTCCCTGTGATCTGAGTCAGTGCCCAGAGGGAGGGCACGGAAGGTGCCACATGGCCCATCTCTGTGGAGCAGAGGTGTGGAGCTTAGGAAGTGTCCATCTGGGTGGAAAAAGTCGTGTGAATGATGTCACTTGTAATAAAAATCTGCGTGCTTGTTTGCTTTCCATTCCTCGCGGAATCGCTATTTAAGCCGTGTACAGTTTTACGGTCTCCTTTTGAGATACGTGGGTTTTGTAAGTAAGAGTATACGTCTGTTGGAAATCCTTTGTCATGGCATCCTATTTATTTAAAAAAACCCCATCTTATACTTACTTAAGAGAGGACTTAGGCATAGGTCATCACTACCACTAGATTTCCTTCATCAGCAGCTCTCAAAACCTTTGCTTTAGCAAAGTGGAGGCCAATTTTTGTATGTTTGATTGTAGTTGCTGTCCTAAAACAATAAAATCGATGGCTTATGAAACAGCATCACAGAATGCATTAGAGAAAAGCACGCTCCTCGGCCTGAAAAGTAGTGCTGATAGAGTAGAGTTGCTGTTACCAGAGCTATTTGCTGTAAATGGATCTCTCCTAGGAGGACAGGTTTATTTAGTTTGCTGTAGGGCTTCACTGCCTTTTGATGTGTCTCGCAGACATTCCAGGTGAACTCTGAAAATCGTCATTTCTGCAGTTCTTGCAGGAGGAGCTCAGGTGAGAGCTGGCGCTGCTGCAGGAGGCAATTCTGCCTGCACCGCCTCCTGGTTACAGACTTATTTTTATTTTTATTTTTTCCACATTCCCCATCAGCTGCACAGGTGCCTGCAGTGCGGCACGGTGAACCCATCACCTGAAAAATAGCCACTGGAAAAACAGGTTTTGTTTTCAGCTGGACCGGTTCCCTGACTTGGTTCACTGAATGACCAGCAAGGTGATTTCAGAGCATTTCAGAAATGCGACAGTAAATTCTTGCTCAGTGTATGCAAGTGGAGAGGATGAGACAAAGTCATGGCTGGGCTGAATGGTTAATTAATTGCATGTCTGTGTGGTGGCAGGTTATTTTCCTGCTATAGGGGCAGAAAATGTCCAACCAAGTTGCTTTTGTTGGGAGTTTTCTTGTTTGTTTGCATTTCAGCAAGCCTTCAGAAGTGGCAGATTTTAAAAAACGACACAAATGCATTTGCCTTGAGTTCTTGTTACTGATAGTGGAGAATAAAATTAACAGGGGCCTTGAATTGTTCGTAAGCAAATACTTGATATCTGGAAAAAAACTCCACCACTTTTCCATAGTGCAACATATCCTTGTGTAAAAACCTCCCTCATCCCACCTTGAGTACTCATTCAGCTTTAGCTGAAGCTGGAGAACTTTCTTAACAACTTACAAGGAAATAGAATGAGGCTTGCTCTTATGTGTGATGTTGATACCATGTTAGTCTGGGGGAAATTAATATTAATTTTCTTGTCATTCCAACAGAAGAAGTTGGCTTTACTAGAAATACTAACATGTGGCTTTACAGTATTGTAACTGGCTAGTGATGGGGGTGCAATCTGTGTTCTGCGGCTTTGGAGGCTATATTAAAATAACGAACTATTTTATCCCAGAATGAAGAGGTGAATAAAAGAGAAAGGCCGTTCTCCAGGGGCATGTGCTAGAACGAAGAAGAGAACCAACCTGTTCCTCTGAATTACGCTACAGTCTTAGTCATGAGGGCTTTTATTGTCACTTTTTAAGAAAATAAAAACTCAATAGACTTCAACATTGTTAAAGGGGTTCATTTGAAGTAACTCGTGTTATTCAGATGACACCTTGTTTCCCTTAAGTGAATTATACCTCAGTTAGGTCATTTTCTGCTTTCTGCTGAAGTAAGCTATTTCTTCTTGACAGCTGTACAGCCATAGCATTGGATACCCTGGTATTGGTCAGAATAATTGTATCTGTATAAAATGCTTCTGCAGGACCATTAGATTTGATTCTCTAAAAGTCTCTGTCATGGTAACAATCTTAACATCTGATTACTTTTAGTCTGCTTCCATTGTGACAGCTCTGGGGTTACACGATCTCAGTGGCAGAGAAAACTCCACATGAATTATTCCTGTCAGTCCTCGTGACGTCAGGTGGACAGTCGGGCGTGTAAGCAGTCGGCGATTTCTGTGCAAAGTACCAGCTTGTTCATTCAGAGCATCTAGAAGAATTAAATTGTTGCTACCAAGAGTCTGTCCACGTAATTATTCCTCCTGCTGCCATACCAATTGCTCTAGGAATAGCAAGAAATTATTTTTTTACTAAAATACTAAAACCTGTGCTTCCTCGGGGATGTTCAGAGATTAGCTGTGAAGAGTCTGCAGATTCTCTGATCAGAAAATCAAGGGGAGTCCAGACAGAGAAATAATTGAGTTAAATAGCATCAGAAAGCAGTACAGATAGAAAAGGAGCTGAGAAAGCGAAATCGTATCCTTCCTCTGGGAGGAGAGTGGCACATTTCCTTTTTCCCTTCGGCTGTCACCAGGAAAGAACTGCTAATTTTGTTTGGCTTAAAACGCACAAACTAAAAGAATACGAAAGCGAGTTATTGGGACAATAATGACGTGGAACTATTGTCATGTTGCACTGAACGTTCCCTAGGGAACGTTGTTCTGTTTGTTCCTTGGGCTGTATTAAAGAGAAAGTGTGAATCCATTGCTTGGAGGACTTTGAGCCGTATCAGAAACGTTTGGCGCTGGTGGCGATCCTGAGCAGCTGTGCCTGTCGGAAAGGCGGCAGGCAGCGTGCCACCCGCACGGAGCTGTGTCGCTGGGACAGGTCGGACCCTGGCGAGGTTTAGCACAAGTCTTACTGCGAGAGGGGAGGTGTTGAACACTGCAACGCCCCTTTTTAATGTTTTAACATCCTTATCAAATGACAAATGCATTCCTGGTGGGAGTTTGCCTAGCTCTGCGTTGCGCAAATCCATTTGTATAAGAATATAGCAAACTTTTTATAAAAAGTTGCTTTGGAGACAAGGGGAAAGGGGGGGAAACCATAGTGACGTAAGTGCTCTGTGGCGTATGCAGCTCCAGCTTTCTTCCTAGCGTTGGCTTCGTTTATCCAGCCAGCGGCTCGTTGCTCCGTCCCGCTGATTTCCATGGTGAGAGAGCAAAGGTTGCTCATCTGTGCTATTAAGGGCTTAGTCGGCTTCTGCATTTTGCTGATTTTCTTTGAGTTTTTGCTTGTAGCCCTATCCTTTTTTATTATATTTATTCCTTTCCCTCTACACCTCCAGAGTCTTTCTGACTGAGATTGCCTGGGTCAGTAGGTCTCACTTCCATCATATCCGATGAGCTGCTGACAAATTTGAGACTAACGTTAAATAAAACATTTTATGGAACTGCAGTAGCTTTCACTACTCGTATACTTCAGAATGTAGAATTAAAGGGGTGCTGTTAATTTATAGTAGCTTTCTCAAATTTCTATGCATGGTTTAACTTTGTGACAGTTGTCAGTGATTTTGTCTTTAAAAACTAGTTTATATTTTTGTGTGGTGTCCTTTGATCTTTACATGACCTAAATAAATGAGGAGATTCATTAGTAGCAAAATGCTATGAAATGCACAAAATTTGCAACCTGACTGGAAGTGGGGAAAGCAGAAATGAAAGCCTTCAGTGTATAATACAATTACTCAAAGAAAGCTATTTGCATGAAATGACTAACCAGTCATAAATCAGCATATTTTCATGCTGCCACTTCTTTAAAAAAAAAAAAAAGAAACAAAAAAAGGGCAAAATAAAAAAAAACACCCTGGGTAGGGTAGACCGGGGTTGGAACTGAAGCTGCTGCCCATAAATTCTGTGGAAGCTTTGGCCGTTCCACAGTCACCTTCCCTTTCCCTTGCAGGAGAGGAGAGCACAGGCAGCCAGCAGGCTGTGGGCAGAAGAAAAGCGCAGGAAGGCTGCAGCCGGCTTTTGGGAAAGTCAGCCCTGCGAGCCTTCATCCTCCGAGGAGTGAAACTACTTAGTGCAGAGGGGCCGCAGCTAAAATTCATAGTGGGTTGATTTAATCGCTGGCACCGATTAACTTACCCCTGCTGCAGGGAGGGTGATGCTCTGGTCTTGGTAATTTTTATTTTCTTCCTAAGCCTGTAGAGTTAGCCTGCCTCTGATTTTGTTGTTTGATGTTTGTGAGGGGGTTTTTTAATTCAAAATAGGTAATCCTAGTGTGATCTTTAAGATGCCAGAGATCAAGGTGAAAAAACAATTGAAGCGATTAGTAGTGACAGCCTTGTTTTGCTTTTCCTGACATGTGAAACTAGTTTTGGAAAAACTTGTTTATGTGCAAGGACTGAGTTATAAACACTTGCTGTTTGTTGCTGGTGATGCAGCTTTTCTGATCAGATTATAGTCAGAGGCATGAAGCCAGCATTAGTACCCATTGGGGTAGTAAAGGCTTTGGGATATTATGTCAGCTGTTCTTTCACCTGGCACTGTCAGTGCTTAGAAAGGAATATATTTCCTCATCAAAAATCCCTTCTGAGCCTCTGTGTGCTCTGCAGCCTGAGAGGGGGAGGCATGGACCCTTGGAGGCTTTGTTTTGCTGTTGTATTCAGCTGGTAGGAGTATAATGATCACTTTAGAAATTGGATGATTCAGGAAAGCTTCTGTCTGTCTGTCTGAAGTCGGCTTTGCACAGACGGTGATGTCACTTTGCAAATGTAACACAGCTCGGGTATCATCAGTCCTTAAATCAAATGGTGCCCCACGGGGATTGCTGGGGACCGTGTGGCCCATCCTCCAGCAGCCCTCTGACCCCCGGGCACTGAGGGGGTACAGGGGCAGCAGTAATGGGGTGTCCCCACCCAGCTGCCGGGGTGTGGACAGCAGTCACAGCTCGGATGAGCTGCTCTTCAGAAGTCATAGAGCAACTCAGTTTATTTCTGATTTAGCCAACCCAGAAACTTCTTCATAGAATATTTTTGGTCTGTAATTTTTGCTTGTTCGCTAATGATGGTAGTTGCAAAATGACCCCCTCCACTCAGCAAAGCACAAGTTGGTACCGTTACCCTCATTCTTCTTGAGCACTGAATGTAGTCTTTGACCTTTGTTATAAAGTAACCAAGAGCTCTGTTTTGCTCCTTGCACGGAACTGGATTCCTCAAAAAGTATTTTACTTCTTCTCAATCAAATACATGCTTCTGTAGCAATAAGTCAGTTGATGATTCAATTAAGGTCACACATGAAATGAGGAAACGTTTATGCGTGTGTGATTTCCTCCCCACCCTGAGGTGCTTCAGGGCTTTACCAAGGTGTGGGAGCACTGAGTCTCCAGTTCTTTTGAAGAGTAAAAAGTAAAAAATTAAATGCAGGGCTGAGGAATGACAAGTGTTCCTTTCTCTGAGTGTGTGCTCTACCAATTTTAAATTTGTAGAATCAAATTTGCATCCTAGAACTACATATGAACAAGAGCCCTGTGGAGAACACTTGACAGGCAAGATGACCCACTGAAGGTGCCCGTGAGGCAGCCCCGAGGCAGAATTAAGGACTCTTATGCACAACATGTGGTCCCGTAATTGCAGCCCCTGGTTTTAATGCCGTTGCAGCTGGTTGTCCAGGCAACTGGAGTCCTAATTCTTTACTTATCTCTGTAACCTAAATACTGTAATTGTTTTTAAAAAACTACACAGATAACTGAATTTAGCCTTTCATGCCCTAATGACAAAGCCGATGCTTCTCCTTGTGCGTCAGCGGGGTGTGACCTGGCACCACAACCGCTTCATCAGCCCTCCACGCCACGGAGGCGAGAGCTGCCGGGGCTCCCGGCCCTGACAGCCCAGATCCTCAGCCGGGTGCAGGGACAGAGCTCTCCTCCTCGCTCGTGGTTGGCGAGCTGGGGCCCCAGAAAGTATTTCTCCCACCCAGGATGCGTTAGTGCCCATCACTCTGGTGTCCCTGTGAGCCTGGCTCGCTGGAATTTCTGTGTGTGCCTATTTTTGTGCAGCTGTTGTGCTCCTGAACTGCCCAAGAAGAATCTCGGAGTTTTCAGAAAGCTTCCCAAGCATGACAGCTTTTTTTGCTGAAGAAATTTAAAGTACAGTACTGTTGAGTTATTAAGGACGTGTTTCTGGAAAGTTCTTCCAGCGTAGACCTGGCAGCCTCTATAAACTAGCCATGGGTGGCGCAGGGCCAAGCAGGGCAGCAGCTTGGCTCTGGGTTTGTGCAGAGGGGCAATGATCACACAGTGAAATTCAGCTGCTAAGACTATACCTGAGTGATTCTGTGCCTTGAGGCTGCAGGAGGATTGCGTACTGTCAGCATTGCTGCTTCTCATTAGTACACTGGGAGTTTTCACTAGGAAAACGGACATTAAGCAAAATCGTGTCATGACAGACTTGGTGACTAGAGATCACCAGGGAATGGTGACTCTTATTTGTGCTTCTCTGGATGCTCCTCCAGGTTCTCCTTTAAATGTCACAGACACCGCCTGCACTTCTCCACAGGAAGCATCTGGCTGCGCCTGGCGCAGAAGTTATTTTTACCTCTGTGTCAGTGAATTTGCTGGGGAGTCTGGCTCCAGCTCTGCCAGAGCGATGTTTCTTGGCAGTTTGGCCTGGGGGTAGACGTGAAACCACCGTTGCCCTATCAGGTGTAGTCCTGACACTGGCAGCACAGGGGCCTTCAGGGATGCCTCTCAGTATTACACGTAACCATTTTGAGCCTGGTTTTATAAGGCTGTTTTGCAAGGAGAACCCATCAATCTAGCAGAGTTCCAGCTACTCCTAACCTGAGCAAGAAAAATCTCTTTCTCCCTAAGTGAAACGTTGCCCTTGTCAATTGTCACATCTCATCGGTGCTGTGCGGAACGCCGGTCGCCAGCGCCACAGGGCACACTTGGGGCGTGGGATCTTGCACCAGCACGGCCAAGGGAGCGCGATGGCAGCCGGCAGCAGCCAGAGCTTTCTGCCATGCGGGGCCCCATGAGCGCGTCGTGGCCAAGGTGCCCCAAAGCAGCCACTTCGGTGCCGGTACTGCTGCACCCAGCTGTGTGTTAGACTCCCTAGTCTGCCTTTCTCTTTAGAGATGGTGTCTTTTAGAACTTGCTTCCTTGCTCTTGTCCAGGGATGTTACTACTTCCTGTGTCCAACAAGACAGAGGGACATACTAGCCCACTTCTCAGCACTCCACTTTTATCTTGTAACAGGATTAGTGATTTAGTCTGTCTAAAGTTAATCCTTTAAATGTGTTAACTCCAAACAAATGAGTTCCCTGCACTGCTCTGGCCTAGAGTATAATTAGGCTTTCTATGAACTTAGGGCACTTACTTCTAATTGAAATAGTCAAGAACCTTTTGCTGCATTTGCTTGATTGCCTGTCAATTCATCAACAGTAGAATTCAGCTGTTAGCCACAGAGCAAGGAACTTTGCACGTGAAAGATAACGCGCTGTTACAGTTCTGTGTCTGTTCCCAGACAGTGTGACTGCATGTCAGGATGGCGGCTTCAAACCTGGAGAACCAGCTACAGAGTGCCCAGAAGAATCTGTTGTTTCTCCAGCGGGAACACGCCAACACACTGAAGGGCCTGCACGCCGAGATCCGCCGCCTGCAGCAGCACTGCACAGGTACCTGGGAGAGGATGCGCACGCCGGTTTGGTGCTTAATTCTTTTCATAGGCATAGAGTGACACTGGCAGTGATACCTCAGCAACAAAGCCCACCACTGGCTGTGCTTAGGGTGATCAGCATGTGTCTTGGGCACAAATGTGTGATCATTAAGCCAAGATGGGTTTTTAATTAAGAAAACAAAACCCCAACGTGTCACCTGATAGTTGCAGTTGTTTTGCAGATTCAGTATCTTGCAGTGGATCTCCTGTTGCTTCAGGTGGGGGGAGGAGTTAGTTACATTTTTATTGACACATGCCATTGTAAATGTGCTCACCAGGTGGGGTATGGGGCAGATGATGATGTTCTAATAAAAATAAACAACTTTTTTCCTCAGATTTAACCTATGAGCTGACTGTAAAGAGTTCGGACTTGTCGGGTAAGGAATACACAGCAGTTTTCTTTTAATGGTCATGTTAAATTCCTCATCTTTTCCAGTGTTTGTATTGTCTCCATTACATGTAGGTGAGAGTACTTTGCACTTGCGCTGCTGACTTTATAAATTCTAAAGGTGTAAGAGTAGTTTTCTACTTTCTGGAGTTACTGTTATTTACAAAGTAAATGCCACAAGTTCTTTACCAAGGAAATCTTTGAAAGAGCCAGGAACAGAGTGTAGATCTGCTGACTCCTCCATTCCCTGCATACTCTATGGGAACGCGGAACAGGAATTTTATTAGGGGCAGAAGAGTGAGAAACTACTATTAAAACTTAGCTGGTACTGTAATTACACCACAAAGCTTTTACTTTTTTGTGCGTGTGTACAAACACTAGGTTCTCCTTATTTCAGGTTATCAACAGGTGAAGCACAGGAATAAAATATCCCCCGGGAGTAACCTTCTGAAGATTAAGTAATTTTAAAAGTATTAGCTCAAACTCATTGGGGATTTCTCTCATGCTTTTGGGATGGCAGAAGGAACCCTATTGCACTATTTTACTTAGTGGCTATCGTTAACTTGAAACACTTCTGCTTTTCCTATTCTTCTAGAAAACGGTAGTTCAAGAAGTGAAGAACTTAAAAGAAAGTGCGAAGAGCTCGAAGCTCAGCTGAAAATCAAAGAGGCTGAAAATAATGAATTATTGAAAGAACTTGAACAAAAGAATGCGATGATAATGGTGCTGGAAAACACTATTAAAGAAAGAGAAAAGAAGTATTTGGAAGAGTTAAAAATGAAAAGCCATAAGCTCAATATGCTGTCAAGTGAACTAGAGCAGAGAGCGAGCACTATCGCTTACTTAACTTCTCAGCTGCACGCGACGAAGAAGAAGCTGATGAGCTCAAGTGGGACTTCGGAGGGGACCCCTTCTGGCAGTCCCGTCTTGTCCGGCTATAAGCCCTCCCCTCCCAAAGACAAACTGCCGGAGACTCCACGCCGCAGAATGAAGAAGAGTCTGTCAACCCCGCTCAACCCCGAGTTTGAAGAGGCCTACAGAATAGGGTCAGAGAGTCGGAAGCTGCTGCTCCGAGAGCCCGTAGATGCCATGCCCGATCCCACCCCGTTTCTCTTGGCCAGGGAAACAGCCGAGGTGCATCTTATTAAGGAGAGGCCGTTGGTTATTCCACCTATCGCTTCAGATCGTGCATCCGGAGAGTCGCACAGCCCAGCCCGCGAGAAGCCGCACAAGGCGCACATCGGGGTGGCGCATCGCATCCACCACGTCGCGCCAGCCCAGCCCCAGCCAGAGGTCGAGACACTGGCGGTGGATCAGGTCCATGGAAGCAAAGTGGTCAGGAAGCACTCAGGGACGGACAGAACTGTTTGAGCAAAGTCACGGAAATGCTCTACTCTGTTGCTGTTTATGCACTGTGATCCTGTAGGATAAAGAGCACCTACAGTAACGTTTCTTTTGATGCCCCCCTGCATGCCAAACGTCAGATACATCATTAATAGATTACGCTCCTCTAATGAAACCTAATAGGACTGTTCACATGGCAAGGTATCTAACTCCTAACTGCTGTGGCCAAACCAGGGGTACCCAACCGCTTGCTTCTGAGCACTGCTCCATTTACTGTAACTACACGTGTGGACAAAGGCACAGGCTGCGGTAGCAATTGATATTAGTGAAAACAAATTAACCTGCAGCAATATGTATTGGCTGTTAACACTGACCTACCAGGGGTTCTTTTGTCTTCACTCTGTACGTCAGCACTTCATACAAACACGAATCTCCACGACAAAGCCTTTCTCACCTCAGCACTGACAACAGCGTAGCTGTACACACACTTTACAATGGACTAAAAGGACATCTTTTCCTTCATGTGCACATGCTCCTGATTGCAAATTGTGTTCATAGGTTCTCTTTCTCAAAATCCTGAGAGCCCCAGCAAGTATTACTTGATTAATCCTAAATACTTTAGTTTGTGGCTTTAAAAAAAAAAAAAAGATGGGGAGGAGTTAATGATCCTCATAGAAAGAGTATGAACACTGAGTTGTTTGTGGGGTTTTGTTTTGTGTGTGTGTGTGTTTTTAACGTGAATGGCTTCATTACACACTTGACCCTAGTCGGTCCACTGCACTTGTAGCCCCTTCCCTACTGGCTCAGACCTCCTTTTCCAGGGAGAAAACGTAACTGGCTTCCCAATATGGAAATGGTTCTTCATGCTCTAAACTTGCACTTTTTTTGTAAAGGAATTATTTTTGTTTCTTGAAAACCTTAGTCTTGTTCTGGGTATCAGACAGTGCAGGCTTCTGCCAGCTTAGAAACCTGAGCTGTCCCTTTGAAGTGTGTGTATTTAGTTGTAAATTTAAGTGGTGTATCCAGTTCATAGAGGAGGAGAACCTGGCATCCTTGAGTTTTAGCCTGTGGATTGGGATGGACTTGCCTTGCACTTGCGCTGGTTCCCCTACTCCTTTCTAGTAAGCAACAGGTAGACCCTTATTTTTTTAATTATTTTTTCCTAGGAAAGAAAGGCATACCGAGAGCTGTGAGAATATACAATTTTGGGAAAGGAGCGCAAATTTGACCCACTTTTCTTAAATTCTGATCAACATCTCCAGCTCACCTCTGCTTCACTCTTGTCTGCAGCCTCTGAGTAGGACCAGCAAGAACCAATGGCTCCCAAATGCTGCTAAGCTTATGATGTGCCTTCAAAAACCTGGAACGCATAATCTCTGTGAAAGCTGATGAAGGATCCCTGCCTGCCCTCCTCCCTTCCCGTGCCAGCTGTAGGCCGCCCCTCTTCAGCTTTTCTGCAGCTGTGTGTTGGTGTGTGTCTCCCGGCGGAGCCTTGGAGCGCTGCCTGTGTCAGCTTCCCCACAAAGGCACTGGCGGGATGACAAAAGCTGTTCTACCCGTGGTACTGCTAACGCTCCCGTGCAGCATGACCCTTCGCAGCAGGGTTGTCCCCATCAGAGAGGGTTTGAACATCCACGTGCCCCCTCACAACTCCGTCACTCGTTCTTCTGAAGCCCAAGAACCACTCCTCAGCGTCAGGCTTTGCTGGCTGTGTGGTAGGACTGTGTTAATGACTGGTGGGGAGGGATAGGGAAAAGCTGTGTTCCTGGAAAACGGTTGGTTAAAGAAAGTTTGCTATTCTGTGGTTTACTATTTTTAAGTGTATCGCATTAACCATCAGCGGGTTGTTTTGGTGGTTGTTGCCGTATTTTTTTATGGCAATCTATTGTATGACTGATCTACCCTGCCACTTGCTGGAGGATGATGGAAGGCACCGCTTCTAAGCACAGAAGTGATGCTCTGGGCAATTAAAAACATTTCTTACAACGATACTAACAAGCCTTAGTCTTTGTGTGTGTGTGTGAGACAAAGTAATTACCTCTTATACACAGATGAGCTTGGAGCCTTTCTGAAAGGAAATGCAAATTATGAAAACACTTTTATCTTCAACTGTGTTTATTGATAGTAGTAGCTTGTACAAGTAGTTGTACTATTTAAAGTCAAGTGTGCCTAAGTGAACGCTGCCCCACCCACACCCCTGCCCCAAAGGTTCAATGCTAACACCATCAATCCGTGTTCAAGGTGAGACAAACGCCTTGAAGCACCCAATGAGAAATGTGCTTTCTAGTGTAAAGATCAGCTTCAAAAACAAGGCCGGTGCCCATCGCGTTCCGCCTCTGGGAGGTTGTGTACACGGGTGTCCGGAGGGTGTTCTGAAAGAGCATGGAGGAAGGACATGGAGTAGTGCGTCAAGTACTGCGTGTGACTGGAAACAAGAATGAACTCCAGGAGAGACACCTATCTTCAGCCATTCGCTTTTGTTACAGGTATTAACTATCTGACACCTGGTAAATGTAACATCCTTTGTGTCACTAACTGGTAATGGGCAATAATTAGAAGAGTGGTGGGGGTACAAGAGTGTCCCAGCTGCCTGAGTGGAAAAGAGGCAACAAAGGTATTAACCCTTGAGTGTTGCCCTTAGAAAAGAAAAACTGTAATGATGGCCACTGAAGGAGAAGTGTTAAACCACGTACTTGATGCAGTCACGATAAAATGCTGCCGCTTGTGTTAGGAGGCACGGGACTCGCAGCCACTGGGGTGTGAAACCAGAGGGAGGTTAAACTCATTGGCAGTACCTGGAGTCTGAGCCTGTGCGCTTCCGTGGGGATGATCTTCAGAATGGGTAACTCCACCACCAGCACACCGGGCTTGCTCTTGGTGAGGCAGCGGCGCTCCACGTCCCAGTCGGCTCCTTCCAGAAACAGGCCAGAAGCAAAGCAACCTGTACAGGCAGAAACAGCAACGTCCTGTGTAAATCGAGCTACTGAAAAAAAAATCAGTTTAAGACAACTGTTGTTCCTCTAGTAGGTGTCTTTGGCACATACCATCATGACCACATTCACTTCATTTTGAACCACAGCTACACCGAGCTGTGTTTATCTGTGGTGTTCGTTTTCGTAACAAACCTACTATGTTCGTAACAAACCTACTGTGACCTACGATGTTTCTAATTAAAATTGTCTCGTTTGCACTATATACGATAAACATTATTAGGGATAAATATGGATTTGTTTGCAGTTTTCTTCCCCCTAAATCCTCCAATTACTTGCCCAAGTTGCAAGTGAGCTGTTTAACTCCTGTGGGACTGCTCAGTAGAGCATTCTGACAAAAAAGAAGTGAAGGGTTGGGCTAGAATTGTTCTGGTACAAATATCAACCACTTGATGTTGCACTACATACGATAAACATTATTAGGGATAAATATGGATTTGTTTGCAGTTTTCTTCCCCCTAAATCCTCCAATTACTTGCCCAAGTTGCAAGTGAGCTGTTTAACTCCTGTGGGACTGCTCAGTAGAGCATTCTGACAAAAAAGAAGTGAAGGGTTGGGCTAGAATTGTTCTGGTACAAATATCAACCACTTGATGAAATGTTTGTTAGTAAATAAAAAAAAATAGTCTAGGTAAGCCCTTGAGGCAACTTTGATTTTTAATGGCAAGTTAGATTTAGCAAAAACAATCAGATTTTTTCCCCCCTCCTCCATTCCCAATCATGTCTAGTATGCCAAAGCATTGCTGAGCTGTCCCTGTACCCATGGCTTGCTATATTTAGTAAGTGGAGCAGTGCTAGTCACAAGGATTTCATAAAGATATATTTACATGCCAAATCATGGATAGTTCTATTTACTTTTTGTTTAAATATATTTCAACATATTATCTGTGCTGTAAATAGCTCTTTATAAACCTGCTAGGACTGACTCTAGCCATGAAGAAAAACGCAGAGCGAGCGAGCAAGGGAGAGGCGTAGGTTCAGGACCACGTGTGTTGGTGCAAAGAGCTGACAACAGCTGTGTGTGTGTTTGTGTGTGTGTGTGCAGGGCTCTGCAGGAAATGCAAAAACCAGAACCCAGCTACTGCCCAGCCTGAAATTACGTGGCCTGTGAAATGCAAACCCAGGGGTATTGTCTGTGGAGCTAGAATCGAAGCAATTTACTCAGTATGCCCGGCAATTTCTTACTCACCAATTAACCATTTCATTATTTTTGCCAAATAATCATAAACCAGCTACCTTGAGTAGTATCTTCAGTGATGTCCTCTGCAGTCCTGAACGTGGTTACCTCTGTGTAGAGGGTGGAGCGATCCAGGGGCCACTTGTTTTTCCTGCAGGTGGCTTGAACAAGCGCTGTCAGGTAAGCCTCCGGAACGTGCAGCCCCGAGAGCCACATCACTCTCGGCTCACCATCGTTAACCTGCAAGCACAGAATCCCTGGAGTGCCTGGTGGGAGCACCTGGTCTTCCCACCACACCTGGAACTCACTGCTCTTAAAGACCAGCTACTGGCTTGTCTGTCTTGCATCTATGGTCACAAAACAAGTCATTATCATTCCCGGTAGTGAGTGACAAGTAACTCATCTAAGGCCACGTGTGGTCACTGAGTTTTGCACCAATTTGCAGATGAACAGAGCAAAACGCTTTCTGGAGACACTCGCTTACCCAGGTGCTGTACTGCTTATACCGAGCTCTAAAGAAAATAATCCAATTTCCAAGTGTTTTGAGTGTGTCGGGGGCCAGCCGCCGCCAGATTTCAGGAATCTGTCCGTTAAAGAGCGCTCGAGCCACATCATCCAGTTCACTGCTCATTCCAACTTCCCCAGCCAAGGCCTGGAAAGATGGTGAGAAGGCTGAGTGCCGGGCTGGGGCAGGTAAAGCCTGACTGCTTTCGTCTAGTTGCTGTGTTTTTACTTACACGTTGCAGCTCAGCCAGTGACTTTGCCATTCGAATGATCAGCTTATTAAAACGCTCCAGTTCCTGCAACAGCACCACAGTCGTAGGGGTTATGTTCCGTCCAAAATGTTTCCGTATCTGGTCAACCTCAAATACTTGCGGTATTTTATTTTCCACATCCTTAGCAACATTTGCAATGTATTCGTCTCGACTAATTCCCGTACCAGTTTCACCTGAAATCAAAACAGTGTAATGAGACAAAAGCTACTGTGTAGGTTACCCCTTCTACTATTAATTCTCTGAGAGCCAACTCGCTTTTGGCATCAAGGTCTCTCACCCTCCGCAGCACTGACATTCGCACCAGAAGACTCCTCGCACGCCTCAGGCTCTGCCTCTGGGCACATGTTGGGACTATTTCCATGCTGGCTTCCCTCACCTCCAAGTCCCTGCTGTTTCACCCCCCAGGCCATGACACAACCCCACCGTGCCCCTGGGACGACGCATCTCTGCACTCGGCGTCCCTGCTGGCATCCAGCACCCCGAGGTGGGCTGTGGCACGGCTAGTCCACATGGCAACGAGCCACCTGCTTATTTTCTATTTATAAACAATTCAAAGTAGTGGAGAACATACCTGTTTGAGGCTGCAGCTCAAGTAGATGAGACCAGATCTCACGAACTGCCTGTGTATAATAACCAATCTCAGCATTTGCATGAAGCCCTAACACCTCCGGAGTATTCGCAAGTGGCAGAGATTCTATCGCCTCTGCAATACAAAAACATGCTCCCTAAAGACGCAGCACATTAAACCACAGCTACCAGGAAAAATAGAATACACTAGTGATTTGTGTTTCTGCTCCACGTGAAAAACATCAAATGCTATAGCCGGTACTGAAACACTGCAAGGATCGAATAAACAATTCAAAGCATGAAATACTCACCCACATACCCCCCATCCACACTCCCAATGTTCATCAAAATATATCAACAATATAAAAATTAACATGCTGGTTACCTGGGGATTTTATTGGGGTTTTTTAGAGAAATGAGGAGCTGACTGATACACTCACATATAGAAAGGGCTGCTCATATGAAAAAAGAGCAGCAGCATCAGTGGACAACAACATTGCAATACATACACACCCCATGCCCGAGGTTCCTTTCAACTTCTCATATCCAGCAAGGGACATACGGAGAAAATGTAAGCAGACGGTAAGAAGACTTTTTTTTTTTTTAATGCTAACTTATGTGGCAGGAAAAGCACTTCTTACCAACAAAGTCATCTTTGACAGTCCCCCGTGGAATTTTATAATCAACCTTGTCATTTTTATAAAAATGAAACTCTTGGAATGTGTCAAATACGAAATCACCGAGGTACTCATCCATATAGATGGTCAGAATGCGGCGATCAAAGCTATCAATTGCGCGCCCACCATACATGACCTAGAAATTGGTTACATCAATATTAAAGCACTGGATTTCAGAGCCGCAAATACAGTCAAAAATCACCAAAAGTCCAAAATACTCTTTGTTTTTGCAGTGACTGCATATTATAACACTGTCTTCCTTAAAGGATACCAAGAATGTCTTCTCTAGCCTCCTCTCAAGGGGGAACAAGCAGGACATTTGGGCTTAGTCTGGAGACAGCTGCTGTGGGCCACTCCTAAGAACCAGCCTTAAAGATTTATGTGCAATGGTAAGTTCCCGCGGTACCAGCTCATGCTCGGCTGCAACTAAGTGCTCCAAAATCACAGCTTTCTCCAGGGTTTCATGTCGCAGCAGCTCCACTGAACTGGCCGGCTACTGCACAGCACAGCTCACACACAGCTTCAGAAACACCCGTCGGTGATCCTCCCCCGAACTAATAACACCGAGAAGTTGTGCTGCTCCGTGCCTTTCATCAGAGGATCCCAAGGGCTCCCTCACTCAGAATTAATTAAGCACCGTAACTCTCCTGTCGTGCAGTTCCACACAACAGCCCCATTTCATTGAGATAATGAGATTAAGTGACTTGCTCAGGGCTGCACAGGAGTTTCAAGACTGCCCAGGAGAGATTCTCGGCCAGCTCTACTTGATAACTGCAGCCCCTGCAGAAAGGAAGCTTTATCTGTCTGGATTCGTTCACCATCAAGTGTTCCTCAGTGACACTGCAGGCACTCACCTCACCAATAAGATATTTGAGACTGCTCCAGGGGATTTCATCATCATTTTGTTGGAAAGCTTTTGTCAAGTACGTGTCAAGAATTTTCATGCAGACCTAATAAAGTTGTTGGAATGTGTGAGATAAGAAGATTCATAAACCAGCTATTTGTATTTATAGATTTTATTTAATGTAACTCTTGTTTGAAAACTAACAATTATTTCCTTCTCAAATAATTAAAATGTTAAGTATAAATCGTCTTGAGAAAAGAGACTCATGAGAGAGGCAACATAAACACAAAGGATTGGGAATCTGATTAATTTTTAGTGGCCAAAATTGACATTAGAGAAGATCAGGAGTCTAAATGACTCTACAGCAGCAGAAAAAAAAATGAAGCAAAATCTTACTGTGAGAAAGGATTAAAGCTGGAGAGATTCTATGTTTAAAAAAGTAATCTGAACAACTCAAGAATGCAAAAGCTGTTGTAATTATTTTCTTACCTGGAAATCAGATTCATTAAAATCATATGGTACGTTCCAGCCAACCTTCCCAAACTTCCTTCTCTCCTGAACAACTGCATGGAAAAATGCCAAGACGTAGACTAAGGATTTAAAGGCAGGATGTGGGCACTGCTTTAAGGCTTCTTGGGGCATTTTGAAATAGGTGGCTCTCATATTCAGCTTCAGACCATTAGGTGGTTCTATCACAACCTATCGAAATAATTAGGGAAGACATCAATTACTCGACAGCCTCAGGAAAATACGTTGTGAATACAGTAAGTACGCTCTACGAACGCTATATGATGCATGCCTGAAAATTTTAAGCAGCTTTCCATATTCATATCAGTATGGAATTTTTTCTTAAGTAAAGACATGGAACAGGCCTTCTAAGTTTAAGAGATAAACACACTTGGTATTATTTTAGAAATAGTCAAGTTATTGGAAAGACATTAATATTTATCATACTCGAAGATCTAATTTACTGAAGTATCAGCTCTTTGCACATTTTGGTGCATCCCACGTATCACCACAGTATGATGGTTTAACAGGCTTTAAGACTGCTTTGCTAATGATCAAACCGAGGCTGAGGCAGCTTCCTGGAAGCTTTTTCAAAGTGCTACAAAACCTTCGTTCTCACTGCTCATGTTTACACCTACAAATTGCACGTTCACAGTCTCAAAGATACGTTCACCCTCACTTCTCCGCACTGCAGAGCTAGGCACTGCTGGAGGGGAATACTCCAGAGCTGTCACTTACACGCGCATTGGATCTGTCGCGCCACTGCTTTCAAATCTGCGAAATAAAACTAATTCTGTCTGCAGGACTGCTTCACCACAACAGAGGTAAAGCAGCCACAGAAAAGAACATTAGGACAAATCATGGCTTGTGCCTTCAAAATAACCGGCTCAGCTTGCCTGCGATAAATGCTGCAGCCTGAAGTAGCAGCTGGAAACCATTATCCTATTACGACGTCTGCTCCACTGACACTATGGCCAGGCTGGGCACAGACCTCAGCTGTGCACTTCAGCATCAGGACTGACAGGACTATTTCTGTCTCCCTGGATATTCCTCACTTGTGGCAGCGTTTGAACCTGAAGAGCATTTGTCACATTTCCAGGTTTACTCACAAACCTGCATTCTGAAATAACTGCTTCAAAAAAAACCAAACTCTGCTTGAACGGCTTTCGCCCAAATGAAAAATCACCATAAGGTTAAACAGGACGATGAAAAAAGGATTTGGCTCAGAAAGACAAAAAGCCAGTACACACAGCCCAACTCAACATGCTGCATCCAGGTCTGCTCCCCCCAAGGCCAGGCTGTTTTGCTGAATCAGAGCGGCAGGCCATGCCCTCCTAACGGGGGTTTCCCCACTTCGCAGTACCTTTAACGACTTCTGCAGAATTCCCATCGGGAAGCCCTTGGTCGGCTCAGTAGTCAGCCAGAGGCGAAAGTCGGGGTGAGGATCTGTAATTTTCTCCAGGGCCTTTTCCAGACTGATAAGCCACCTCACCAGAAGGTGACAGTTCTGCAATATCAGCCACTCTCCGTGAACCGCTGCACTCTCCAGCATCTGCAGAGCAATCTTAAGAGAGGGAAAGAACTGGCTGTGAGTAACCCCCTTTATCCTGTAAGTAAACTGGCTCTGATGGGTTGGTGCAGTGGATTTCATCCTGCTAGCAAGCACTCTCAGCCTTTTGGTTAGTTTTAGTAGAATTACCAGAATGCTCCCTGCTGAGAACGGACCATTTCCAATGCCACAAGAAGTTGCTCTGTGATGCTTTATTTCATTAATTTCTTTTGAAATTAAAGTCATGCAGAGCACTGAAGTACTTCAAAACAGTACAGGAGTGTGCATGGCCCAGAAGAGGGCGAAGATCAGAGGAAGCAATGCTCTGAAAGAGTCTAACAGGGGTTCTCCCACTGATTAAAATCACAGCAAGTTCAGTCCGCTGCTAAACTTGTGTCATCCCTGCCTTAGTGTCCATAACAAAAAGGAAAGCTACGGGAAAGACAGAAAAAGCAGCAGTGGGGAAACCCACAAAACCAGTCAAATGCCCCCTTTCACATTACAACAAAGCATTATTCCCAGGCTGGCAAACCGTGCGCTCCATCTGAACCCCACAGTAACTCCCTTTAAAATGGGGCAGAGCTTTGCAAAGAAAATATCAATGGGCCCACAACCTTAGAAGCACGATCTGCAGTTCACCTACTGACTTCTTGCACACAGCACGCCCCTACCCTCGCACCTTTTCTTGGCCTTGTCCCATGGCTAAGAGTTTGAGTCTCTCCCCTCCAAAGCCCATATTCTCGGCCAGTTTCATCAGGTCACTGACAGGATCAGAGCCAGGACTTAAGATAAAAACAATCGGGGATGAAGGAGTGCTCTGCTCAAAGATGTATTTAAAGCTGATCACAGGGGGCTGCACAAACCTGGCAAGAAAAGAAGCACAACAAATTGTTAATTTAGGCAAGGGCAGCCATCTTGCGTAACAGAGCCTTTTACACAAACATCAAAGCTCACTGCAGACTGCAAATGCAAATGATACAAAGACAAATCACGCTCTGTTGTTTAGACAAATCACAAAGTCATTTCCATAGTTGATTACAGCTCCAGTTCTGCATGAAATACCTGAACTGCAGGGTTTGGCTTTGACAGAAGAGACTACTTACTTATCATTCATTGTCAGAGTAACATAGTCCATTACTGCCCGATACAGCCGGTCCACACGGAAACAGCGTAAGAGCAGGAGCTTCTGAAAGTTCGTGAGACTGTCCTGGTACTGCATGGGGAACGGCATCTGCTCCAGAGCGTCCGTATCATACCACTGGCCAGAAAAGATGGGAGACAACACAAATGAATCAAACGGCTCTAGCAACACAGTTCCTAGGAAAGCAGACAAAAGCACTTTGCTTAACGAGGGGCCAAGAGACACAAAGCAAAGATGCAAGTCAATCAGCTGCAAAGAAATATTAAAAGATTAAGTGAAGGTAAAAGAATCAACTTTTTCAGGATAAAGTGTTCAAGTCCACAAACGCATTTGTACTTGCATTTTATGTCAAGTAATTATTTTAAAATATAGAAAACAGCATGTCAAACAAGAAGTACTAATGGATTGCTTACAGAAAGAATTCTTATAAAGCAAGAAGACACGGACTGAAATTAAAGGTAGAACAAAGGAAAGTCTGTGTTTGTAACTAGCCTATAAAACTTACTGCCACAAGAAGATCAAAATGCAATTTAGCAGCACAAAAATAACAGTGAAATGTTGACTGTTAAAATCACAGCTAAAATTCCACTGACTTCAACAGGGCAGATAATCTAAGGCATTGGATTGGAAAATAAAACATCTAGAGTATACCAGGGAAGATTTTTTTGGCTTTGTTTTTTAAATAAGAGCCCTAATTCTTCTGGAGATAAGCCAATCACTAACTGAGGTCAAGAAGAAAAGCAAGGCCTTCACAGAAAAAGGCAGTGGTGACATGCCTCCTGCCGAGTGCTGTGGCACATTGCATCACACTTGAACACTTAATACCAGAAGAAAAACAAGGAGAGAGAAAAGGATTGCAGAAAAGCACGTACATTTTTCCATACATCTGGATTGTTTTCCACATCATCTGGAAGAGATTCAAATTTCTCAGGAAATAGTTCAGACAAGGAAATTAGGTCTTCCCAGCCTTGATCTGGAAGCCAGGCATACGGCTTCTTTCGGGCACTCTTCTCCAGGGAAATATTGCCTAGTTACATTCAGAAACAAGAGTGAACGTCCACGTCGTAAATTCTCCAATACCTGACCACACATACAGTCCCACTGCACAGAGAAACCAACTGGCAATTTGGTTCTGGAAGCACTGTAAGATTAAACTGGTCTGCTGAAGAAAAGATGGCATTTTACAAGTGCTCGCAGAAGCCAGAGTTGTATCTTTGCAGCCGTTTCTAAAATGATTTACACATAGTCAGAAAATAACTAAAGATTATTTTCTCAGGTAACATCCTAACGATCAGCTAATACGAGATTTGTCAATATCTGCAGAGAAAGACTTGGTTCTTCACTGTTTAATGAAGAAAAATCCAGAAAGAGCAGAATCCAGAATTTGTGTAAACCAACATAGTGCAGCTCTCTTCAGCGGTTTCTCTAGGTGCTAGCTCTTACAGCACCTCACATCTAGACAAAAATCCAGCTTGGAAAGGTATTTTAGCTATTGCTACATGTACGTATCTATTTATATATAAATATTCACTTTACCTTTCAAAAAGAACTGAAGTTCTTCTTGCGGAACTCTGCCATCAGCTTGTTCTATCCTGACAGTCATATTAAAGGAGAATAGTAACTTGTGCTTCTCAAACAAGCCTACATCAAAAAGACAGTATTTTCAAAAATCAGCTGCTAGAACTTGTGGAACTGTAAGTTTTTAAAACCACATCCTGCATCTGAACATCCCATAGAGATCAGGGTGATACAAGATGGGGCTTTGGATCAGGTTTATAGAGTCAAACCACCCACCAGGGATGGGAGGCCCATAGCTGGGACTGTATTAAGAAAAGCATTTCTTCAGAAGTGCCACTGGTAACACGCATAGTTTCTTCAAAAAGAAATAGCAGGGAGCAAAGTGTACGCCAGGACCAATACTGAGAACCCAACATCAGTGAATTTGCTGTTTTGACAAGTCGTCTCTTTGATAACCCAGCTGCAGGCACAGCTTTTAACGAACAATGGCACAACAACGGTTATCAGCCCAGCGCTAAATTGCACTGACCTGTGCAGCCGTAGTTATAGGTGCTGAAAGTCAGCATATCCATGATGTTCCGTAGCCTCGTCGGAAGAAAAGCACTGGGCATGGATTTCTGAAGAGAGAGTCCAAAAACTTCTAAGAAGGAGACCAGTGAGTACTGATACATGGTGTTGACAAGCGCCATTTCAGACAAAACAAAGAATAAAACAGCCCCTCTCCTGGCAGCTGGTCTGTAGCCATCTCGAAGACGATCAAT
>NW_009715049.1:0-590 GCF_000703405.1 Apaloderma vittatum
CCAGAACACAGCCCTTTCTGTCATAGCCTATTAGAAGGGTCCATGTTTTTAGGTTAGATCAAATCAGAGTAAAAAACATAATACAGTTCATCAGATGGTTGACTTTTAACACCCTGGATGTATAGATAATTTACTTATTTGAAATTTTATTCCCCTGAACAAGTATTCTTAAAACTTATTTATGTTTCCTTAAGTCATTTAAATTGAGAACTTTATTAAGCATCCAGAAATGTGTAACACAAGTGTCAAAAGACAATTCTGATTAAAGACAGAGTGTGTGGCAAATTATGAATAATGTTACTTCACTGTTGTATAGAACTGAACTATCTTGTTCAAAGAGAAGGAAAATCTATAGAAAAGTGGCAGTATTAATTTAGAAACATGTTGAATGATTTAAACGCTGCACATCTGATATGTTGCACTGACAAGTACATATCCTTAAGCACAGAGTTGTGAAACAGTAAAGAAAAACAAACCAAAAACAAAATGACAACACCTGTCTTGGAGGAAGCTTCTGTCTCTCCTTTCTACCTAGTATTTTTATGCTACTTTCACCGCGAGTGCCTTCCCTGGTAAAGTAATATTATTCT
>NW_009715050.1:0-229 GCF_000703405.1 Apaloderma vittatum
CGCTGACACGGGGACTTTCCCCGGCCCGGCCTCTGTCAGAGGAGTCTTTTGTCTGTGCCTGCTCTGGGGAAGCAAAGAATCCATCTGCGGATTTGTTGCCCAACTTTTCAGTGTCCGACGAGTTGATCGGAGTCTCTTGTGCACCTCCCGTCCCTCCTGTCGCCTCTTGTCGCCAGGGACCCCTTGGCCCAGAGTCGGGCGCCGTGGAGCTCAGGGGGTCCCCGGCGGA
>NW_009715050.1:738-976 GCF_000703405.1 Apaloderma vittatum
AGCAGAGCTGGCTTCTCCACAAGGCTTTGTCCCCTCGGGGTCTGCCAGAGCTGCTCTGCGCTGGCCGCCCGGTGTCCCCTGCGTAAATCCAGCTTCATTGGAAATAAAACGGATTAAAATAAACCCGAGGTAATCCGAAATGTGGGCATAATTATTGCGGTTTCATCGCTTAATAATGAACCGCGTCGCGCAAGCGGTGATGTGTGCCGGGACGGGGTGCGGAGCCCCCATCTAGTGT
>NW_009715051.1:0-4066 GCF_000703405.1 Apaloderma vittatum
CAATCTTGTTTTGAAGTTAATGACGTCTTTTGAAAAGAGTAATTTTTTTTTTTTTAAAAAATAGCCTTTTCATAGAAAAGATGAAATACCTCTAGGATATGTTTTGAGACTGGTTTTTCCTCGGGACTGACCTTAAAATGGTGCAGAAGATTTATTTCCCTTGGTTCCTTCCAGGGCTGGAAGCACTGCAAGCAGCTCTGCGGCCTCGTGAAGAAGCGGTGACCTGCTGCACACCAGCTGAACTTAAACTATCACTTTCTTGTTTGGCTTACTGTGCCAAATAATGGATAATGTTTAAAGCAGACCCATGGAACTGGTACCTATAGATGCAATACAAAGAAATGACACCCCGAAACCTCGTGCAGGGTGATCTGTTGTCATGTCTTGCCACCCCCCACCCCTTCCAGCTAACTTGGCGTCAGTTTGAAAGTTCAGCTTCGGACCCGTCTTTATGATAATCTTGTTTCCTTCGAAGGATGTCAGTGGTGAGAAATGACTGAGGTGAACTGCAAGCGAAAGCTTTGCCCTGGAGGCAGCAGCCCCGCTGCAGCGGTGCCTTTGGGGGTAACTTTGACACCAGCTCGTAGGAGCAGGCTGGTGTTGGCGCTTGCTGGAGGCAGGGCTAGCCTTGCCACCGCGACGTGCCTGCCAGGGAATGGGAGGGAAACTGTCCCACTGTGCCCCAGCCCTCCCCAGAACCTGCGCCCAGGATGCTCCCTGGTCTGTCCTTCAGCACACGAGCATACTGGGCTCAGTATGTTTTCTAGATGTTTCCTGCTAGATGTCAGTACGTTCTCTGGGTGTTTTGCCTCCAGAGCTTCCACCTTACGCAGCTTGACCTCCAGCAGCCGTTTTTGGGGCGACTCAGAGGCGCGTGTGCTCCTCACCTTGAGCACTTGAGATGGAAACTGGGTGCAGTTTCCTGAAAATAACTTTATGTGTTTCCACCTGAAGTGGTAACTGGAGCCCTCAAGCTTAACATGGGGCAAAGCCATCGCTTCCAGTAAGAAGTAATTGTTTCATATCTGGGAGAAAAAATTGCAGTAGAAAGATCTCGGATGATTCATTTCCTATGCAGCAGAGGTGTAACTCTGTTGGTTTGAGGCTTATGCTTTGGTTTATTTCTTGCACAACCGTTGTAATGTCCTTCCCCTTCTAGCGCAAAGAAAATCCGAAGTGCTGCACCCACCTTGGAGACCAAGATGAGCTGCTCAAGCCTCACAGGGCTGTAGGCTGGTCGCCTGGCATCCAAGTAGAATCATAGAATCATAGACTGGCCTAGGCTGGAAGGGACCTTAGAGATCATCTAGTCCAACCTCCCTGTCATGGGCAGGGACATCTCCTCTCGACTAGATCAGGCAACACATGGGGACCATGAGAAGAAAATGGAATAACCTCAGACGGGTTGTCTGCTTTCCTTGGTGTCCGAGTTACGTTAGCGGTAGGGATCGGGAGGTGCTCTGACCTTCTGGCAGTTCAGCCTCCCCACGAGGTGTCAGGATGCAAATCGCGAGGTTCCTCTGGCTCGGGTCCCGCTGTCGAATGAGAACCTGCTGCTGAAACTTGGCCACACATATTTTAACTTTTTTTTTCTTTTTTTTTGAGCTAAGCACAAGTCTTAAGGTTTGCTGTTTAAGCGTGTAGAGCACGTGGCTTCCTTGATGCTTCTGATGCTCCGGAAGGAATCATGAAAATGGGAAATCGATGGGAATAGGATGGTTTAATCAGGCCTTGAAAGGAACTTTGTGCTGTCAGCTTTCAGTTCTGAGGGTCAAATGCCTAGTGAGAAGGGGCTGCAGATGATTAGAAGGTAGTTTAATTTGATAATTGTGAGGTGTCTCTTATTGAATTATAATCCTAATTTAGACATACAAAGGAGATTTTCTTGTAATCATTACATTAAAACCAAACAATTCAACTGCTGCTGATCTAATAACTTCAGTATAGGAGCTAGAGAAGAAATTCCCTCAGACACAACTGTAACAAGTTGATACCTGATAAGCTGAAAAATAAGATGATAGTTTAAGAAACATGAATTGGTACAGTGGAAAGGATTTTTTTTTTCCTGTTCTCTTTACAATACAGTTGCCATTTTCTGAGAAGAAAATTTGGGGCTTTTGTGTTGGAGTAGGTTGATCAGGATGACTTCCGTAAGCTATGTTTTCATTTGCTTTAAAATGCTTACTTAAACGCTGCTTTAAATACCAGCTGCTTGTCACTCAGCTAATAATTCTGACTAATAAGTAGCAATATTTCAGTCTCTTGATTCTCCTGGTGTTGGTTTATGTATTCAGTTTTCAAGGTACTATTTCTGTGTATCTTTTTGTATGTTTTTACCTCAGTCTAATGAACAGGCGATGCGTAGAACTTAATTTTGAGGTCGTGTTTTCATTAAAGTGCCATTCCTGGTCCTGTTCCTCTGTGTAGGGTGATATGGGAACGCTTATTTTGATGGAGAAGTAACATTCTCGGGAAGAGATGAGAGGAATTTTGCAACTCTCCTTTTGAGGACAGTCTTAGTTTGTCTTTTACATGCAAGTAACTTCATTCCCAGCTATTTTTCTATCTTATTCTTTTCTTAAATCCCCTTTTAATGGTTTTATACTGTCAGAGTTAACTGCTGAAACCAAGAGGTTTATGTATTCATCCCAACGTGTCTTTTTTTTTCTCCTTTGCTTCTTTGTGTGTTCCTTCCTCATCAAACTCCAGCTTAATTTACTCTCTCATGTAGGGTGTTTGCTTTCTTCTCTGCAGCTCATCACCTCTGGAACAGCTTTCTGGAGTTCATGCCTCAGAACCTCAGCTCTTTAATTATATCTTTAAGTGACTGCTTAATATTGAAACCGTGGAAGGAAGCCTGTGCATAGCGTGTGGGGACGGGTGAAGCTTCTGAGCTCACAGCTTCCTCGCTGCGGTCAGAATTTATCTGTGCTGTCTGGATAGACTTGCATCCCCTCCCCAGTAATATCAGCGTTGTGCTCACATACAGAAAAGCTGCCTTTTTATCTGCCCCTTGCAACTGTAATATCTTCTAGAGACTATGCCAGGCTTAATCATCGCCCAGCTTTAGTCCTGGTTCTGAGACAGAGCTGAGCACAAAGTCATGTTTCTCTGGCTTGCTGCTTAGTTCCCCATCAACTATTGCTTAATACACAATATTTATTCCTTGCTATGCTTTGTCATGTCCAATCTTCCTATTTTTCCCTACCCAGTCAACCCTAAACGGGAGTTTCTTTCTCATCCTCGTGTTATTTTATTTTTTTTGGAGTGAATTATTTTACCTTCTCTCCCCATCTCAGCAGGCTTTGTCCCAGGTTACTTTTGCTCTTGCTCAGAGTCCAGCTTCTGTCCCTTTGTATTTAAATCAGATTGCTGCTGCTCTAACACACCCCGAATTCCTGCTAGGGGAGCAGGGGACTTCAATGTGTCTTGTCCTGGTCGGCACATCCCAGGAGATAGCATGTGCGTAGCCTGGGCAGGCCCCAAGAGCTGTGGCACTTGCCATCTGAAATGGAATTTGGCTTTCAGTGTTTGCAATGCAAACGTACCGACTGCCCTTTTCCAAGTATTTTTAAATGGGGGATTTTGAGGGAAAAGAATATGCCCAACTGGGATCATCTATCTGACAAGTTTTATGTGCCTGCTAAAGCCTCATGGGTGCAGGAATACTTCAGAAAGAGGGTTTTCTGAAGGTAGCATGGGTAACCTCATTTTTCTTAGGTCTGCCTCTTGCAAACAGAGCGACTGCTTTGCAACCAGTCATACAGCCGAGAGAGACATCTAGCAGGAAACAACTGCAGTGTGCGTAGTTTGGCAAAGGTACGCTCCATGGTTTTATCACTGGAAAGAATTAGAGGACTTTTTACTGCTTCTTGCCTCAAACTTAGAAACAGAAGCCTCAGAAAACGAGGCTTTGGTCTGACGTGGTGCAAAAGCTGGGGCTGGCTGTCCCCACCGCACTTCCCTCTCGTGATGAAAGCACTTTGCTGTCTCTTAAGCTTGTCCAGAGTAACTTTCTGACTTTTTTCTTTTTCCCCCTTTCTAATTGGTGCCGGTTTCTTTCCCT
>NW_009715051.1:4097-13449 GCF_000703405.1 Apaloderma vittatum
TGATTGTGGTGTGATGCAGAAGCGAAGCCACTCAAATGCCAAGCTGTGATGCCCCAAGGGGTGCAGGGAGTGTCCCACCGCTCCCCCGCCGCAGCTCTTGGTGCAGGCAGGTTGCCCAGGAGGATTAACCTGGCAGAAAACTCACTCCTGTCTTGGAGGAGGACTTGGTTTCTGCTCTTGTGACCCTCTGAGCTGGCTCCCCGTGGGGGCTGATGAGGATGGAGGGAGGATGCAGGAGAAGAGGTGGTGGCAGCGACCTGTTAGACCCAGGTAGCTGTGAAGTCAGAACTGCCCGTTACAGAGAACGGGCTGTAATTTCCCCTTTTACCTCTTTTTTTCAATTCATGAAAAACACAGTTACTCTTGTTCTCCCTCCAACTTAAAAGTTAATCCCTGAGACCAAGTATTGTGAAGTGAATTGCATCAGGAACGGCCTACTTGAAAATACTTAGCTTATCCTAGGAGTTTTTAAACTATTTTCCTATGGAGACAAGTGTTCTTATGAAGACATTCTTGTGGGTTTGCCTGGGATGGTTGTTGTGGTAGCTGTCTGTTTTCTTTTTTATTTTTTTTTCCTCCAATAAAGGGATTAAAGCTAAAAGGGCACAGCTACATAGGAGTCCAGGTGTCACCTGTTTTTAGTGATCTGCACCGAGTGGTGGATCCATCATTGTATCTATATCAGGAATTGCTCCTAGTGTTGGAAAAGTGAGTCAAAACACTTGATGCCACATTTTTTGTCTCCACCAAGGAGCTAGGTAGGCGTCTGGCTCAGCTCAGCTGGATGCTCTCCCGTTACCTTTACGTCTCTTGCTGGATGCATCAATTTGTGGCTTTACCTGTGCCACTGATGTGTTTTGCGACCTGTTCACAATCCCCTCAGAAAACCGACTTCCAGTTGTTGCACCCAGAAGTTCCCAGTCCTTGTGCCTCCTACCTTTCCCTGTCTTTGGGATGCTTTGTGCTGGTGTCCTTTGGCTTGTTGGTTCTTAGCGTGTCCCACAGGCTGCGTCAGAAGAGTCTGCATGGTAAGATTAATCAAATGACCCAAATAAAGACGAATAATACGAATTTATACAAAGAGTGCAAATCGGCACATCAACAACACTTGTAGCAGAAATGTTATGCAAATCAAGAGTTTTATTTTAAAAAGCTTGTTGATTTTGCTGACTGCTGAACAGGGATCTTGAGGTTTCTGAAGGCGAGTCTGATACCAGAAAGCCCGATGAATAATTTTGGAGATCGGAAGCGAGAAACTGAGAGTCATCCAGGAGCTCTAATGCAAAGAAAAATCTTTAATCTGTAAGTGAGGGAAAAAGAAATGGGGAGAATAGATCACTTCAGCCCTGCATGTTACTATTTATGAAGTTGGTAAAAAGGGAAGGAGAAGAGAGCACTGGCTGAGTGACGTGGAACATCTGGCCCGAAACGAAATGTTTTCCCCGGGGTTTGCCGAAATTACCTTCGCCGAACTCTCTTAAGCCCTTCGAAGATGTTTTGCTCTGTATCTCTCTCAGGTTGTCCGTGTGGTTCGTGCCCTACCAAATGACCACCTCTGAGCGCCGCCTCTGTCTCTTGGTGTTCACCCGGAGGCCGGTCGTGGTGGGACTGACATGAGCAGGGTGTTTCTAACATGCCCGGCCGGGCTCGTGCCAGCCGCCACGTGCAGCCGGAGGATGCCGCCGATGTTCTCGTGCTGCCAAACCCGATCATTTGAAGCTCGCAGGAGAATGTTCTCAAGTGTTTAGCCGCAAAAGCTGGGGCAAAATCCTGTTGTTTGTGTCTTGCAGACAAGTTGAGGCAGAAAGTTTTGATGTGTTAGTTTCTGCGAATCTTGGGATGTTAAGTCTTTAGTGTTTCCCCTCCTTCTCACACCTGGTTTTGAGATTCTCTTTTATCTTTAATTGTATCCCTTTGGCCTAGTCTTCCCACGCCCTGAATTGTTCCCTTTTCACCCCTCCTTCCTTTTCTCTTACAGCTCTCAGGGTGGAAAAACACTTCCATTTCACACTTGTTTTCGATATAAGTATTTCTCCCTGTGGAATAGCTGTAATCTTAATTTAATCCAATTACCGTTGGCTAAACATATTAGCTGGATGCTTTTGTTAACAGTTGACCTTTTCAAAATCTGTGTCCTTGGATTAGGGAGCTGCTGGCTCGGGGTGACAGGGAGCCAGAGGTGTTTCGTGCCCTCAGAAGCTGCCGCAAGAGCCGGGTGCCCGCGTCGGTGAGAAGGATGCGGTTAGCTCAGTTTTGCTCTGTCACCGAAGAAGAATTATTGCCTTGTCCCTTCCCATGAAACGTAGAGTGGCTCAAGCACTCTGAACATGCAGTTAGACCGTGGGCTTATTTAAGTTTCATGTGCTTTAACTTGCCTTTTAATAAGTTTGAGGTTTGCAAACAGAGTCCAGTGCAAGGATATTAGTCAGCTCTCCGTAAATAAATGCATATAAATTAGTTGGTTTAGAGCCTTCTGCGGATCCCAGACTCAAAAGTAAAATGCATGAGCTTGATCCGCAATACAGAGATATAAGTCTACAACACCACAGCAGAATGTATTTTGTCCTAGTTCCCTGAGGAGCAGAATATGATCCAACCCTTTGGGGCAAGTCTAAAGAGCAAGAAAATATGAATTATTCTACCTAACTGAATAAACAACATTCTTCAGAAACACTTATTTGGCTAAGCTTCAGTAGACGTAAACTTTTTTTGTGTGTGTGTGTGTGTGTCTTCCCAGGTAATGTTCTTCCTATTGTTAGGAGAACAAGTATCCCCAGATTTAATTTCAGCAACCTGAGTAGCCTGGCAGGGTATAGAATTGTTTCCAAAGATAGTAGATTGTGTTTCTGTCTAGGAACAAAATTCATATTGGTGGTGGATTTCACTGCAGTTTGTGCATTGCACAGTTTAAGTTTCATTCATCATTTTTATTATTCGGGATGTAGACAGCTTTCCTTTGAGCTGAAGGCAACATTTAGCAGATTTTCGGGCATCATCTTTCTCGTACCACTTTTGTTCCACCTTGCTTTTTTATGCAGGCAGCCCTAACCCAAATATGCTGGTTAATGTGAAATATATGTAGTGGTTGTGCTTTCTGTGAGGACAAAAAAGCAGAGGAGAACAGTTGTCCAGTGCTGCTCTTGATGTCATACCTTGCATTTCGTTGATGGAAAGTTTATAGCAGGGCAGGTTACTACTCTTTTCCAAACCAGCCTTTCAAATAGCGAAGGAAAAACATAACTTGTGCTGATGTTACCTGTGCACCCACTTAGGTGGGTGTAAGGGGGTTTTCCAAAAGAAATGTAGTTTTGTGGGTGTGCTCGGAAGATTCGCTGTTGGTTTTTTTTGACTGAAGTGTTCTCAGGTGAGGGTAGAAATCTTTCATGTGTATTTAAGAACATCCAGACTGGACTGAAGTAGATCATACGACTGTCACTCAGCTTATCAAATTAAGAAAATGGCTGAATTATCAGATAAAACCCCCATCAATGTAGCTTTTGAGTGACTTAAGTCCACTTTAGGATTCCAGTAAATATGTGAATTCCCTTGTGACGAATACGAGGTATAAACCTATACTGGTACCTTGCTCTGAAGAGTTCACTGCTGCCCGTCGTTCCTATAGCCCCAATATTGTGTTTGGCACAGTGAAATAAACTTCTTAAAAAAACCCAGAAAAAAACAATTGTGTTTTTTCAAACAGGCAAAACGAAGGCTGGAGCTAGGAGAAAGCGGCCACCAGTATCTTCCTGAAGGACTAAAGACTCCAAAGGGGAAAGGAAGAGCTGCAACAAGAAGTCCAGATAGCCCAAAAAGTAAGGGGAACCTGTGACGTGCTGTGTGGGGCGGAGTTTTTTATTTTACTCGCTTGAGATCGGAGCAACCCAGTACAACAAGCTGCCTTGTTGAGCTCAAAAGTGCGTTTGTTGCTCTCCTCACCCGGACGCGCGTGCCGCGTACCCATCCCTGCGCCTGCTGGGGACCTCCTCTTTGGCTGAGCATGTGATGTTGGGGATGCTTAGGAGAGGTAGACGCTGAAGAACGGAGGTGCTAGGTGGGATCACACGCACGGTTCTTAGGCAGAGGGAAGTGATTTTTGTGGGCTCCGAGCTGCCTTCTCTCCCTGTAATATTACTGCTGCCACTGCTTAGTTGCAGTAGAAGGCTAGAGCAGCAGCGGTAGTGATGGGAGAGCGGATGTGAAGGGATCCCTCCTTGTCCCTCCTCACCGCTCGGAGTGCTTGTTTCTATTGAGACAGAAAGGACAAGTGAAATTAGCTGAAGATATGAACTTGAGGTGTACAAGTTAAACAGCCACAGTTTTAAAGAAACTTGACTGAGCAAAATGAAGTCCGCTGGAAACTGAAGCACGTTCTCACAGAAGCTCTGTGCCGTTTGGAGCCCGGGGTGTTGCTGCGGTGTCCGTAAGGCCGTTCAGAGGACTTGTTGGTGCATGTGCCCTGTTCAGGGGTGGTCAAGCATTCTCTTGCCCTTGTCACTCTGGGCCTCTGATTCGTTTTCCAAACATTAAAGGAAAAACAAATGAACAAACAGAAGCCACCCTGCTGTAAATTCGCAAGGTCACCCAAGTGATGAGTGTGTTCCTCTGTTTCCCAGTGCAGCCAAGCCCTGAACCAGGGCTTGCAGAGAGAACCAGCCAGCTGTGCCTCGGCCTTTGGCTCTACCAAAGAAGCTCGTTCTACCGAAGAACGAGGCGCAGCTAGCCAGTTCCCTTTGCAGGCAGGCATGGACTTGGTTTTCATTGAGAAACCACCACATTCTTCCAAATATTTCAGTCTAAAGGTTTCCTTCTGGGTAGGATTTTGTTTTTGACCAGCTTCTGCAATTAAACACGGGACTTGAGCCTTGCGAACGTGAGAATGACCACCAGATCAGCTTAACATCCGTCCCGTGTCATACTTGAAGGGAATGAAAGGTTTGAGATGTACCAGCCCAGCAGACTTCGAATAATGGCTCGTTTCCTTTGGGTCAAAAGCCTCGAATGTTTGTTCTTAGAAATTGTTCTGATCTAAGCATATAAACTGTTAAAAAGCACATCTATTAAATATGTAGATGCTGCATTTGTGCCTGAAAGCAGCGAGTTGTCTGGTAAGATCTGAGCTGACTTGTAGTTTAGAAGGCGTGGGTCGTCTTGCCCGGTTTGAGCACTGTTTGGTTCCAGAGAAATGGTCATTATAAACTGTATCTTAGGTCAGTCTCCTCTAATTCGCTTGAGTTTTCTGTTAAGCCGTGGAGCCTGGCGCTGATGGAATCTGTCATTGTGTTCACCCACTGAAGTACACCTAAGTCCTGCTTAATTGCATGCGAAACACTTAACTTAGAAGAGGGGAAAAACCAAACCCTGGTGAAAGCTGGCTATCGGCCTGATGAAGGAGAGTCACAGGGGAATTTTTGGTATTGCTGCCAGGATAAACAGATACTAAATATACTGTGAAGAATTCACATAGCAGTGTTCTGCTCAGGCTTTTGCTACATGTATCCATCAGACTAGTGGAAATATTTGCATTTAAAAAAAAATGTATATGTTTGCTCATGTACCTGTGACTTTTGGAAAAGTACATATTGAAATACAAATAAATACCTAGAGGTAACTTGTGTCTTAATGCAGAGGTTTGAGAGATTTCTCTAGTAAAAATGAAAGAAATATGCCTCTTTGCGTTTCTGGATGCTTTCAGAACCAAAATTAAGAAAACTGATTTATCTGTTTGTTCTTTGCTTTTTTTTTTTTTTTCCCCCTCCCTCTCCTTTTTCCCAGCTCCAAAATCTCCTTCAGAAAAGACTCGGTATGATACATCACTTGGCCTTCTTACAAAGAAGTTCATTCAGCTGCTGAGCCAATCCCCTGATGGGGTCTTAGATTTGAACAGAGCAGCAGAGGTCCTCAAGGTGCAAAAAAGGAGGATTTATGATATCACCAATGTACTGGAAGGCATCCATCTCATTAAGAAAAAATCCAAAAACAACATTCAGTGGATGTGAGTATTCATTATCCCTTTCCATTACTGCTGGCCGATTTCACTGTCACAGAGCCGCAGTGTTTTTCTTTTCCCACCTTCCATTCTAATGCTTTGCTCGGAGCAATCATCTAAAATGCTTTCCACTGGGATAAAGCTTTTTTTTTCTTTTTTGTTCTGTTAAGACAACTTTTCAGTGTATGAATAGTGTTTCTCAGGGAAGTTAGAAACCAACAGTTTGTCTGAATACTGGATTAACTTGTTTGCTTCTTTCTGCAAGTGGAGTAAGTTTTTGGCCATATGTCTCTGTTGCCTTTGTTGGTGTTTTTCAGGGTGTGGTTAGAATAGAGGGGACCTAGAAGCAAGGTTTTGGAAGTGCTTAGAAATACTTGATTTTTCCATCACGGTGGCAATTCTGAAATGTGTTGTGATAAATAAAGACGCCTTTTCATAGAATCATTCAGGTGGGAAAAGCCCCTTGGGATCATTGAGTCCAACCATGAACCCTACTCTACAAAGCTCACCCCTAAACCATCTCCCCCAACACCACATCTAAAGGACCTTTCAACACCACCAGGGATGGGGACTCAGCCACCTCCCTGGGCACCCTGTTCCAGTGGCTGACTACTCTTGCTGTGAAAACCAGGGGGAAAATCCCCTCCCTACTTCTGCTGATCACACTATTTCTAATGCAAGCCAGGATGCCACTGACCTTCTTGGCCAATGGCATCCTGGAAAAGCGTAGTTTATATTGACTCGCTAAGGGCAGGCTTAGGGACAAAGGGCGAAGAACCCAACTCACAGAGTAAATCCCTGCATTTCCCCTTTCCTGTAGCATAGGGCCAAGTTTTACAGATGCTGAAAGGGAATTTTCTCCCTTTGTAGGGGCTGCAGTCTGTCAGAGGACGGTGGCATGCTCGCGCAGCGTCAAGGCCTCACGAAGGAGGTGACCGAACTGACTCAGGAAGAGAAGAAACTGGATGAGCTAATCCAAAGCTGCACCCTGGACCTCAAGCTGCTAACGGAGGACTCGGAGAATCAGAGATATCCTTTTTTCCCCAAACCTGAGAGGTGCTCAGTCTCTTTGCTGTGCCCTGTAATGCTAGAGTTCCTCTACATAATGTGGTGCAAAAAGTTAGGAATTTCCGTAAATTGGCTCAGAGGTTTTCATGTGGTTCTGCATGAAACTTGCTTAAGCTGCTTGTGCCTGTGATGCTTCTGGAGTGTAAAAACCCAACCAACCAAAAAAAACCTAGGTGGTGTATGAAGGAGCTCATGAACATCCATGATCACACGGAGTAGAACCAAGAATCTAGCTGCTTAGTAAATTACAGCATTGATCAACTTGGTGCTTTTTCAATTCTTTTGAGCCTAGAGCAAAATCTGTTATGTGTGCGGAAATTACAAAGGCGTGCGGACAGAGTCTTTGCTAAGGTAACACAGTTGTGTGTGTGCGCACTCATTGCTTGATTTTTTTTTAAATTTATTTTTTACTTTAAACTGCTGTGTATATAAATTACAGGCACAGAGAGGGAAATTCAGGCTACACAGACTTCCAACTGTAACTTGCAATGAATTTTCAGATTCCTCTGGTTAGAGAATCTATAATAGAATATCATAGATAAAGGTTTCATGAGGTTTTGAAACATCTATTTTAGACTCAATTATATAATGTAATAGCAACGCTCAGTTGCATAAGGTTCATATGACTTCTGGTCTTTTTAGCTGTTAATACGCTTTGTAATTAACCAACTCTCACTACATTTCCCACCTATTAACAAGAGAATTATTGTGACTAGAAGCACTGTGGCACCTCGACTACACAGGTCAGTACGTGAGGCACCACCATGCAGCTGCCCATTGAAGTGCTCAGGATGGTTTGGACAAATTCCCATGGAACAGCAAAATATTCGTATGCCTTCTGTGCTTAGGCAGAAATTGACCTTCTGCACTGTCAAGTTGTTTCAACAGGGTTTTAAAATAGCTTTACACAACGTAAATTAATAAATGAATATGTGAATAGTGTGTAAATGTTTATAGATTTATATGTTTGTAAGCATACAATTGTTCACACATTTATATTTGTAAACATTTACAAAATGTATATAGAAAACACCCTCAAATGAAAACTGAATTTCAAAATATATTGTGTGTATGCATCTGTAAATTCCTTTACGCTTTTTTTTGTGATTTCCAGTTCTCTGCACAAGCGTGCACAAAATCTTGCTTTATGCAGTCTGTGAGCACTTTCAGGTTGTTGAGCTTCGTCTTACGTGTGGTAAAGGGAAGAGAGAGAAACATTCAGCGAAGAGAATCTCTTTGTCACTTGGAAGAGGCCCCAGCTGTTAGATCAAGGGGAAGTTTTCATGCAGTTTTGTTGCAATCACAACCAGTGTGGAGAATAGAAAACTTTGGGCTAAGAGCAACGTAGCCATGAGAAAATGCAACAATAGGTCAGAGAATTCTGCCCCTTCTGGTAGTCTGAATATATTGTAACCCAGGTTGGTAAAATTCCTTAACAGTGATTACATTAGCTTATGTGACGTACCAAGATATTCGAAAAATTAGTGGCCTTAAAGACCAAACTGTTATAGTTGTGAAAGCTCCTCCAGAAACAAGACTTGAAGTGCCTGACCCAGTGGAGGTAAGGAGAAGCTGGCGTTTCCTGCCAGGTTTGAAATTGTTGTTCTGGAGGTGAAGCAAGCGTGGTGTGAGTCTGACTGTGACTGATGCCCGAGTGGGATTGGATTGGTGTACAGCCCCATATTCATCTGTCTTACAAACTTTAGAGACTGCATATATTTTTTTTTTTTACAAAAAGGAAGGGGAAACTTGAAAAATCGCTTTACACAGGGCAATCATTATTTTTTTTTTTTTTTTTTTTTTTTTTTAGCTCTTCAATTCCAGCTTTCCTTCAGAGGAATCCACACTCTTTTGCCATACTTTATGTAAAGAGCCTTTCCGTGACAGCTGAAATTTCTTGATTATAACATGTAACATATTTCTCTTAAATTCAGCTCTTTTTTTAAAAATTAACTTTATGTATTTTTAGTTACGAAATTTGTGGATAGCTCAATGCCTTGAGCATCTTGATAACTCATATTACTACCATCCTAACTTACTGAGATCTATGTCTTCATGTAGGATTTTCTTTTCTGAAGTATTACAGATATTGTAGAAACTTGTGTTTACTCCTAGAATCCACACTTCCTGCCTCCATCAGCATCTTTGCCAGTGACCTTTTTTTGACATATTCTCAGGGAGTAGCTTTATTTGTAATTCATTCCTGTCACGGTTTGTGAACCACGTGGTTTGACTACTCCTGGGATTTTCTCTCTTGGTGGCAAAAGCACCCTGCTTTCTGATCCCCATATCACAGAA
>NW_009715052.1:0-575 GCF_000703405.1 Apaloderma vittatum
GGGAGCGCTGCCAGCTCCAGCTCCTGCCCAGCGCGTTACAGTGCAACAGTGGGCAAGGCCGAGGCGCTCAGCAAGGTGAAGGAGCTGCCGGAGGTGGTCGAGGGGAGCTCGGAGGAGGACGAGGAGGAGGTAGATCGTGAGCTGGTGGAAAAGAAGGTAAAGCAGGCACTGCTGGGGGCAATGTCCTCGGGGTTCCCTGCTGCCATCACCAGGTGCTCATGGGGACTGGGGACGTTGCTGGAGGCTCAGAGGGGCTGGGATGTGGCAAGAGGCCTGTGAGGAATGTTGGCATGGGAGTGTGTCTTCATGGAGGCCAGGGGCTCAGGGGAATAGGGGCATTGCTTGGTGCTTGCAGCGATTGGGATAGTTCTGGATGCTTACAGGGACCGGGGGCACTGCTAGGTGCTTGCGGGGACCGGAGACATCAGTGGGTGCTCACAGGCACCAGGGGCATTGCTTATGGGGTCTGAGACGTTGCCAGGTGCTCACAGGGGCAGGGTCATTGCTGGCAGCTCATGGCAACTGGGAGCATTGCCAGATGCTTGTGGCCTGCAGGGTGCAGTGCAGCATGGCCC
>NW_009715053.1:0-2051 GCF_000703405.1 Apaloderma vittatum
CCGGAGGTGCGAGGGTTTTGCCAAAGAGATATGGGTCGAGGGTGCTATGGTTCACATCTCGGTGACCAGCAGTTCTTAATCAGTGTGGTCAGTGGGGGGGTTGCATGGTGTCTTCGTGATGAAAAAAAAGTCACCCGATGTTCTTCCACTTGTTAAGAATCATAGAATGTGTGGGTTGGAAGGGACCTTTAAGGATCATCCAGTCCAACCCCCCTGCACTGAGCAGGGACATCTGTAACTAGATCAGGCTGCTCAGAGCCCTGGGCAGCCAACACCACCTCTCTGGGCAACCTGTGCCAGTGTCTCACCACCCTCATAGAGAAGAACTTCTTCCTTACATCTAATCTAAATCTACCCTGCTCTAGTTCAAAACTATTGCCCCTTGTAAGCAGTCCCTCCCCAGCGTTCCTGTAGCCCCCTTCAGGCACTGGAAGGCCGCTATAAGGTCTCCCTGGAGCCTTCTCTTCTCCTGGCTGAACAACCCCAACTCTCTCAGCCTGTCCTCATAGCAGAGGTGCTCCAGCCCTCCAATCATTTTTGTGGCCTTCCTCTGAACCCGCTCCAACAAGTCCACATCCTTCTTGTGTTGAAGGCTCCAGAACTGGATGGAATACTGCAGATGAGGCAGGGCAGAGGGGCAGAATCACCTCTCACAGCCTGCTGGCCCTGTTTCTTCTTATGCAGCCCAGGATGCGAATGGCCTTCTGGGCTGCAAGCGCACATTGTTGGCTCATGTCCAGCTTTTCATTCACCAACAGCCCTAAGTCCTTTTCCTCAGGGCTGCTCTCAATCCCTTCATCCCCCAGCCTGTATTGATATTGAGGACTGCCCTCTTCCATGTGCAGGAGCTTGCACTTGTTCTTGCTGAACCTCGTGCGGTTCACACAGGGCCACTTTCTCCAGCTGGTCCAAGTCCCTCAGGATAACATCCCGTCCCTCTCGTATATCAACCGTACCACTCAGCCTGGTGTCATCTGCAAACTTGCTGAGGGGGCACTCGATCACACTGTCTATATCATTGATGAAGATATTAAACAGTACTGGTCCCAGTACGGACCCCTGAGAGACACCACTTGTCAGCCCTCTCCATCTGGACATGGAGCCATTGACCACTACCTTCTGGATGCGACTATCCAGCCCATTTCTTACCCACCAAACAGTCCACCTGTCAAATTCATCTCTCTCCAACTTTGTCATGGTTAGAAATAGTTAAAGGTAGTTGGATTTAAACAGCTTTCAAGAGAGAGTTAGTGTAGTAAATAAATAAATAAACATAATTTGAAAATCAATCATTTTGAAATATTATGGTAGCAAAAAAGTGAACATTTTAAAATTAGGCTGCTTAAGTGCCTGTATCTGATAAGAAGCAAATGGTCCTACTAATTTGGTAACGGAAATGGTCTGTTTCTTGTGTTTATCCAGAACTGAAGTTGAAATAATGGTGCTAGTGAGGCCTTGCACTGTACACACCACTGGAATCAAAGCCCTGCTGCTACACATACCAAACATATTCATAGGCTGGAAGGGACCTTAGAGATCATCTAGCCCAACCTCCCTGTCATGGGCAGGGACACCACCTCTCGACTAGATCAGGCTACTCAAGGCTCTGTCAAACTTGGCCTTGAACACCTCCAGGGAGGGGGCAGCCACAACATCTCTGTGCACTTTGTTCAAAGGCCAGCCACAACGTCTCTGGGCAATTTATTCCAAAGTCTTGCCACCCTCATACTGAAGAATTTCTTCCTAAGGTCCAATCTAAATCTATTCTCCTTCAACTTAAACCCATTTCCTCTTGTCCTATCAGTGGACACTCTTGTAAAAAGTCCCTCCCCAGCCTTCCTGTAGGTTCCCTTCAGGTATTGTAAAGCAGCTATTAGGTCCCCCCGAAGTCTTCTCTTTTCCAGACTGAACAATCCCAGCTCCCGCAGCCTGTCCTCGTAGCAGAGGTGCTCCAGCCCCTGGATTATCCTTGTTGCCCTCCTCTGAACACGCTTCAACAGATCGACGTCCCTCTTACGGCGGGGGCACCAAAACTGGACGCAGTAGTCGAG
>NW_009715054.1:0-203 GCF_000703405.1 Apaloderma vittatum
GAGAGAGGTTTCCCCGGCGAACGTGGCGTCCAAGGCCCCCCCGGTCCCCAAGGTCCTCGTGGTGCTAACGGTGCTCCCGGTAACGATGGTGCTAAGGTAGGTGCAAGGTCTGGGGTGGTGGGTGATGGCTCTTGGGGTGAAGGTGTAAAGGAGGGGCAGGGGGAGGGGGGATGTTTGGCTTCACCCCATTTTCCTGGGGCTGG
>NW_009715054.1:218-547 GCF_000703405.1 Apaloderma vittatum
ATTTTGCTGAGGAGGAATTTGCCGAGGAAGACCTGGGATCTTGCTAACACCCGTTTTCTCTCTCTCTTGCCCAGGGTGATGCTGGTGCTCCCGGTGCCCCCGGGGGTCAAGGCCCCCCCGGTCTGCAGGGTATGCCCGGAGAGCGTGGTGCTGCCGGTCTGCCAGGAGCCAAGGGTGACAGAGTAGGTGTCCCCTCCCAAATCCTGATGTCCCCTTTCTGTCCTCTGCTCATCCCTCTGACCCCTACATCATCCCCTCGGGGCTGGGTGATCTCCCCTAAGCCGAGGCTGATGGACCTGGGGAGGGGATGCTCAATGTCCCCACTTGGG
>NW_009715054.1:572-1094 GCF_000703405.1 Apaloderma vittatum
GGGAGCTGAGAGGTCAGGAGGAGGAGGATGTTCCCAGCATGTCCCAGGGCGGATGAAGAAGCAGGGCTGCCTCAGTGCTGCCATGCAAAAGGGAGAGGAAAGCAGCAGGTGACCCCTTGGAGAGGATCTCCCCAGGTAACCCACCACCATCTCCTTCTCCCAGGGCGACCCAGGTCCCAAAGGTGCTGACGGCGCTCCTGGCAAAGATGGTCTCCGAGGTCTGACAGGTCCTATTGGCCCCCCTGGCCCCGCTGGTGCTCCCGGTGACAAGGTAGGGCTGTGGTAGGGACGGATGTGTCCTGGCACCCCTCTGCCACCTCCTCGCCACAGACTTGACCTCTGATTTTTAATGGTTTTTCCTCCCCTTTTTCCAGGGTGAAGCTGGTCCCCCCGGTCCTGCTGGTCCCACTGGTGCCCGTGGTGCTCCCGTAAGTGTCCCCCCACCCTGGCTGGCGGCTCTGCCATGGGTGACCATCCTTTGGTGGTTGTCCCCTATGCAGGGTGACACCACTCTCATTGTCT
>NW_009715054.1:1447-1739 GCF_000703405.1 Apaloderma vittatum
TCTTCCTCCCCCACAGGGTTCTGTTGGTGCTCCCGGTCCCAAAGGTGCTCGCGGTAGCGCTGGACCCCCTGTAAGTATCAGTCTCATGTTGGGGAGGGGGGATTGGGGACCCCAGGGAACCCCCTCGCAGGACACAAACACCTCTGAGGTGCATGAACTCCCCCCCACAATCCCCTCAACACCATGGGGCACAGAGGAACTGCAGCCCTGCACCCCTAAAGCTGTCTGGGGGGTGGCTTCATCTCAGGGATGAAGGAGAAAAGAGGGAGGTGTTGCCTTTATCCCTTTCCAA
>NW_009715054.1:1758-2059 GCF_000703405.1 Apaloderma vittatum
CCTTGGCCCCCAGCCCCGGGGCTCCCGGGGGGGCCCCCCAGCCAGGGGACTGTCCCCTGGACCTGTTCCACGGCGAGGGGGGGAGCGATGCCTGGACCCATCTCTCGGTGACTCCTTTTTTTCTCCCTTCCAGGGTGCTACTGGTTTCCCTGGTGCTGCTGGAAGAGTTGGTCCCCCCGGCCCCTCTGTGAGTACCCCTGATGGGGAGAGAGCTGGGCAGGGGGGCGGGAGGGTGCTGGCAATGGGAGGGGACCACGGGACGGGAGGTGCTGGGCACCCATCCCAGCGGCTCCCTGTGCCT